>NC_066585.1:160585768-160731917 GCF_024323335.1 Lathyrus oleraceus
TGTTGGGAGCTTTGGGATGTGTCTTCCCAGAGCTTTTGTCTCGCAACGGTGTTAAATTCGGCGAAGCTGTGTGGTTCAAGGCAGGATCTCAAATCTTTAGTGAGGGTGGACTTGATTACTTGGGCAACCCAAGCTTGGTCCATGCTCAAAGCATCCTTGCCATATGGGCCACTCAGGTTATCTTGATGGGAGCTGTCGAAGGTTACCGTATTGCCGGTGGGCCTCTCGGTGAGGTGGTTGATCCACTTTACCCAGGTGGAAGCTTTGATCCATTGGGCTTAGCTGATGATCCAGAAGCATTCGCAGAATTGAAGGTGAAGGAACTCAAGAACGGTAGATTAGCCATGTTCTCAATGTTTGGATTCTTCGTTCAAGCTATTGTAACTGGAAAGGGTCCTTTGGAAAACCTTGCTGATCATCTTGCAGACCCAGTCAACAACAATGCATGGTCCTATGCCACCAACTTTGTTCCCGGAAAATAAGCACTCTTATATTTATATGTTTTTGTGATAGTAATTTTCTTCCCAATTCAATGTGAATTATTATCATTATCATTATCATGTGTGTATGCATAGGTGGACTAACATGAGGAGCTATTCACTTTTTACTAAGTTTGAAACTTATGCTTCAGGTTTGTTATCGGTAGACTATCATAACATGAGATTGAGCAAATGATTTTAAAGACCGATAGCCTAACTAGGAATTTTCTTAAAATATTGTTTCAAAAAGGTTTTCTCAAAAATCAGAGTTTTTCAAAGACGAATAGCCTAAAATTTATTGCAGATACGCTGGATTGATATCATGATTACTATATATTTGAAAAATAAAATGAAATATAGAATTATGAACCATCTATTCAATCATTAAATTTGGGAAGGGTGTAATGCCCCGATCATCTAAGGTCGATGATAAATCCACTAATGATGGATTAGTTCCTTGACAAGGCAATTAAAATAACCTTAATCAAGCCTCTTAACCCTAATTAAGGAACAATGGTATGATTAAAGAATATGAGCTAATGGCAAGGGCATAAGTGTCAAAGTGCAATGCCATCATATAATGTCCTTTAGCTTGGAAAACCCTCACTTTCACTTTGTTTTCTCTTTCATCAAATATGAAAAATTCAAAGAAGTGGAGAGGGGGTGACATACTTGAAGAAAGGGAGAGGAAGTTGATCAAATTCATAGTCTTTTCATGCATGCATGTGGGCTCTTGAAGTTCTTGAGGAAGAAGAAGGTCAAAACAACTTTGATCACTAACTCCTCTTCATCATCACCATCATCCATCATTCACTTAAGCTTCAACTCAGAATCTTCAATTTGAGGTGGGTTTCTAGTAGGCTTAAATTGGGAAATAGCACCTCTTAGGTTGTTGCATGATTAGGAGGATTCTAACTACATGTTTGATCTATGCTTTGCTTGATGATATGTTAAATGTATGTTTGCAATGTATGTTGATATGAAATTTAAGTTCACTTGTTAAAAACATGCATATTAATAGAGATGTCCTCCTTAAGAAAACTAGGAGATAATTGAAATGATGTTGATGAACTAGGGCTAGAAATACAATAGTTGTATGCATTTTTGTTGTGAAGAACCTTCGTGATTTTTCCCTAAACATGTTATTAGTTGCATTTATTGTGTGTTTGGCTAGTTGGTATGAAACTTTGATGCAAATTTAAAGTGAGAAAAGTGTGAAAAATCACACTTAGAGAGAAAGCTCAAAATTATGGGTTGGACACGGGTTGTGCTCCCTTGCATGGGTCACCCATGCCCCTTTCTGATTTTTGTACGAAGGGTATGTTGGGAGCAGCGCGTGTCCTGCAGGTAAACATGGTTTTGCTGTGTTCCCCTTGGATTTTTGTATATGATGGGCGTTTCGGAGCCAAACATGGGTCGCGTCACTTGACACGAGTAGCCTGTGTTGGTACTTTTGTTTCTCCATGTTGTGTGATTCCAATCCTTGTTTCGGTCATTTGGATATTTATTGTCTTGTACGATTAAAATGGTGAGAATTTTATGTTTTCGAGAAAGACTTTTATGCAGTTATGCATGTTTATTTTGCATGGCGTAATGCTCCATCTTGATGAAATATGCTACGCTCTTTTGGTGATGCAATTTTATGTAATGCATGATTATTATATGCAATGCTGATGCGTGGTCAGGCTTTTGGTTAGACGGTATGGCAGGAAATGTTTGGAGATTGAGAACATTGGGTACTAGTAACCACTGGGTTCATCGATTATGATCAGGTTCTTTGTTGAAGGGTTTAGGGCATGTGTTTAGCGTAACTCCCCGACATTCATCTTGAACTTAGAAGTCTCTTATGCACTATGGATCTTGCTCTGAATAGCCTCAAAAGCACAGAAAGGATCTTACTTCTCTAATTAGCCATGCCCCGGTCTGTTGGGAATTTGCATGTATTTCCCCAGTCACCAATTATGAAGCAGCCTTGTCATGATAGCTATCTCAATCTGAGCAGCCCCAGTATCCTGGAACTGTATACCTCTGATTAACTATCTCTGAGAGATTGATTTCTCGGATTCCTGAGGTAGCTTTCCCCAATGTAAGTCTTGGAATAATTTTTGCCCTGGCTGGCAGATCTCTAAGGGAATGCCCCTAACTAATGTCTTGTAGAGATTTGTCGAATCTCGACGTAACTTCCTTAGATCAATTGAATCTTATAGAGATTTATCGATGTGATTGCTTCAGATCGACTGAAAATTGAAGTGTCTTGTATTTTCTGCCCAACGGAGTTCTTAGACATTCTGCTTCTAGATATAATCACACGAAGTGGCTGGTCGCTGCTCAACAGAGTCTCAGGCTTTCAGCACTCGTTGTGATTGATCAAAAATAATTTGGCGCTGCTCAACGAAGTCTTAGGCGTTTGGTCTTCTGATGCGATCAACGGGAGTGATTTACTCCCTTGACTATCTGATCTTTGGAGAGATTCGCCGAATCTCGACCTAACTATTTCAGACTGACTGAATCTTGCTGAAATTTATTGACATCATTGTCTCAGTTTGATTGAAATATGAAACATCTTGTCCTTCTGCTCAACGGAGTTCTTGGACATTCTGCTCCTTGATATAATCATACGAGGTGGCTGATTGCTGCTCAATAGAGTCTCAGGCTTTCAGCACTCGTTGTGATTGATCAAAAAGTAATTTGGCGCTGCTCAACGGAGTCTTAGGCGTTTATCTCTTTGAGTACGATCAAATCGAGGCAACCTGTTTCTGCTCGACGGAGTTCTCAGGTGTTTTGTCTTATGATTCAATCGGTTGAAGTAATTGGCCTCTGCTTAAGAAAGTCTTTAGGCATCATTCTCTTTTGGGGGTATCAGGTTTTCCAATGCACGTTCATTGTGGGAAGTCTCTTGACATCAAATGCTCACTCATGAGTAACGCATGTTCATTTTTATAAATGCTAATAACAATGTCATGTTTATGCTAGTTTTGAAATCCAAGCATGCTCAATGAAATTATGACATATATGAATGCATCACTGATTGAGAATGTCATATCAATATCAACACAAATTATGAGCAAATTATTGAGGAGTCAGTTTTAACACGATCATTCTGACCATAGTACGCTTTCGAAATAAACCCTGCTTCAATTAGGTCTTTTGAGGGTTGTAACGTGGCCTGATTCACGGTTTTAGAAAGAAAGGATATAAGGCTCGAACCTATCCTAACCCACCCATTCTTCGTGATGTTCTCCAGTCCTACGTTCAGCTAGTTTAATACAAGCGCTCTTCTTTCAAAAGGTATTTGAGAGTAAAAAGGAACCCACGAGGTTTTCGATGTGGCAGTCACCCTGCTTTTGTTTGGTTTGTAGCCACATGAATTTGTTCTTGCTGAGGATTTTCTTTTGATTCCTCTTTTGCAATTTTTTTTTTTATGATTTCCCTATTCTTGCTGGATTGTTTCGGATTTACAACCCACATGGATGCCCTAATTTTTGCCTAAGTCACTAATTTTCGAGTTTTCGATTTAGCGGGCTTCATCCTTTTTTGATTTTTGATTTTTTTTGTTTTTCCTGATGCTTTTTGTTTCGAAACAAATCGTGTGACATCTATTCGTTTGATTGGAATGGGTTGTGACCGCCCCGTGCCTCTGTGGGTGAGGGACAACCATTTGGAATTTGGTGTTTTCCGACCTCTTGTGAGGGATAAGATATAGTTGATCCTCAGATAGGACATTCCTCTTTTGAAGTTTGAACGCTTGGTCAAACTGACTGACGACTACCCTGCCCCGGTTTGAGATTGAGGGTTTTATATTTAAGAAAGAATCTCATACTCCTTGGCTAGAAGGGGTTGACTAGGGATTATCTTCCTTATATCTCCGGTGTTTGGGATTTGAAACAATGCCTTACATCATCAACAAGGTTTTATTCAGAAGTGTACGAGCAGTGAATTCGTTTCGTGTATTAAATTTCATCATCCTCCTCCCAAAACCAAAATTTGTCAAGATAAAGTATGAGTGGACACGAATGGATTTATTCAAAACATGTATATTCATTTCAATGTCATTATTATTCAAAAACAAACAAGTTTATTACAAATGAATGTTACAAATGACAATCAAGAAAATCACACATGAACATGTCTTAACCAAACTAATGACTGTGGGCATCATCGGCCTCATTCAGATCCTCAGACTAGAATTATTAGGCTGGCAGCAGATGACATGACCATCTTCAAGGAGACCCTTCTCAAACTCTTCTTATAGGCGCAGGCTCTTCAAATCTACCCCAGCTTCCATTTGCACTGATCATGGCATTACAGATGTGCCCTCTTGTGGAGGCATGGGAATGTTTACTACGTCCAGGCCTTGCGGTGTGAACACAATAGCCCTTGAATCAATCAAGTCTTGTACCTTGTACTTGAGGCTCTTACAGTCTTCGATTGAGTGTCCAGGTGTCCCAGAATGGTACTCACAATTGACATTCATGTCATAATCCAGAGGAAGAGGTGTTGGAGGGGCCTTAGCTTCCCTCAGCTGCACCAATGAGCTATTAAGCAACAGAGGTAGAAGTCGACCATACGACATGGGCACTGGATCAAACTGCTTTGGAGGCCTTCTTGGTCCTTGTCTTCTTTGTTGAGCGAAGTTCCATTGCTGATTTGGATACTGGTTCAGCACAGGGTTCCTTCGCCTTGGTCGGGGAACAGGAAATGGCCGCTGATACGGAGCCCTTGGAGGTTCAGGATGTGGATGAAATCCACGAGGCTTCTCCTGAGGTGGAAGAGGGTCAGGCATGTTCCCCGGAGTGACCACTTCTGGTTCAACAGTTGGCACGGGATTGCCTTCCTTCCTCAGCATCGACTGCATGATCTCCATGATTAGACTCATCTGAGTCTTCAGCTGGTTGATTTCAACCTTCATTGCCTCTTGATTTCTTCGTAGTTCTTCCATGGTGGTCTACTGATAACACGAAACTATATCATATTTTAGGACTTAATTCCATTAAATTCTATGACTATTTATTTCGGTTTACTGCATTTTATGAGATATTACGTGGTATTTTCTTCCTATTTGTCTCAGGTAGTCTATTTTGAAGAACAAGTGAAAATGGAAGAAAAGGAGGTGCAAAAAGGAGAGAAAAGGAACCAAATGCCAAAGCCCAGCCCAAAGCGCACAAGTCACCAATGTTGTGCCTGTGACGGACGTCACAGGGTGTGTGACGAGCGTCACGCAAAACAACCTTGTGACGGACGTCACACATGGTGTGACGAGCGTCACACCGTTCCACTACTTTTTTGGCGCAAGTAACGCCCTCAGAAAACTTGAAGAGACGTTGAGGAGTTTGTGTCCTATATCCACGCCGTGCATTTAGCCACGTTGAAGACCTTGGGAAACGAAAAGCAGTTGCCAGCACCAATATAAATAGCTACTTCAAAAACCTAAAGGGGTTCCTCGGTTTTTCCACGCTCACATTGCCGAAGCTTTGCCAATTTTCTTTCTTTTTACGCTTTTGCTTATTTTTTTCTTTTCCAGCAACTTAACATTGTTTATTTATTTCTTTTGCAAGTTCTACATTCTTTTTCCCTTGCAATTTACCTTTCCCTTTTTAGCATTTAGATATTTTTCGCATAATAGTTTCTACACCGGAAACTATTGTGCAACTTTTTATCGGATCTAACCTTACGTTAGATTCTAGTTTTATTTCCTTGGTTTAATTTATTGTTTAATTGAAGAATCGAAGAACAAATCCTACCGGCTTGTGGTGGAGTGTTCAAGACTATTGTATTACGCATTCAGGTTCTTTAATCATTATTTAATATTTTGTTTTATTATTTATCTATATTATCTGCCTGGAATGAGTCTGTTTATGCATGATATGTATTCTTGTTTATTTAGCATGTCTGGCTAATTCGCCTAGATATCGGTATGTAAAGTAAGCAGAATAAGGGATCAAGACTGAGTCGGTCTATTTAAACTTAAAATTGAAATCAATCTTTTTACGGTCTCAACTTACAGGTTTAATAACAAGATTTTTTACAAAAGTAAAGGACATAAAGAAGTTAAAATCAATAGAGCGAGAGTTTGAGGTTTTAACTGGACAGTGTAAGTTAGGCATTAATTCTAGATCAGGGCGAGAGCAAGTTTTAGAGTTAATTAAATGCTGACCTTTTCCAAAAAGTATTTTTAAAGATTGAATGTGAGGACGAGAGTTAAGCATTTGGATTTAATTGTATAACCTGAGTCAACAGAGCGAGAGTTTGAGATAAGGGTGTTTAAAACGGTCAGTGTTTTCTTAAAAAGAGTTTCTGCAACTTTATTGCTTTCAAAATATGGTTTTTGACTTAATTATAAGTGACAGCTACATTAATATAAAATCATGGTTTATTCAACAGAGCGAGAGTTTGAGATAAAACCTTTAACCAATAAAGTTAACTGAAACGATTTATTTTAGAACCAAGAAACCGACAAAGACTTGATTCCCTAGTTTTGACGAACTACATACCGATATCCGTTTTATTAATATTTAATCTAGATCTTAGTTTAGCTTTTAGTTTTTCCCCAAACAATCAAACATTTTTCACCTTAGCTTTACGTAGTAACCTTAGATAACGGTATATCGATTCATAAGTCCCTGTGGGATCGATATCTTTTAAAACTACGCGATAGAACTGTGCACTTGCAGTTTGTATCCCAAATTCGACTCATAAAGTCGCGATCATCTACGACATGCTTGTAGTTCAAGACAAATATCGGGCAATCAGCTTTGTGGGAAGTAGTTTGTCTGACAAAAGGCCAAGTGATAGTGAGATTGGTCTCATGAAATGTAGGATGTTATATGAATGATGCATGAGTATTATATCTTCTTGTATCATTTATGATGCATTAATGCATGAATGCATGGATGTACGGTTCATAATCATGGCTTCACAAGTCGAATACGCAAGCAGGCAAAGTATCACAGGTTCAAGATACGGATGGAGGATAACATTGATCGCTTTCCACAAAAGGGGGATCTCACTGGTCGTAGTCTAGGGTTAGATAGGGACCCTAGAGTCATCGATTCATTTGGCTGTTTGACGCTTACGGCAAAAGCTTACCGGTCGTCAACTCCCTCAAATGAGCCTCTTATGGGTGAGATCTTCGTACCGACTCACACGAGAGAAGCTTCTCGGAGGCCCGCACTACGCGACCATCGACATCGGGTTCTATACAAGGGTCTCAAAGTCACCGACCTCCTTGACTGTTTGCCGCTTACGGCAAAAGCTTGTCGATCGTCAACTCCATCAAGAAGATCTACTTTGAGTGAGATCTTCGTACCGACCCACACGAGAAAAGCTTCTTGGGGACCTGCACTACGCGACCATCAATCTTAATAAGCCATAGGTTTAATGTTCTACAAAGTTCCTTAGAGTCATGGATCCAAATGAAGACATTGATCGCTTACGCCAAAAGCTTGACCGTCCTCAACGTCTCCAAGAGAATCTACTCTAAGCGAGGTTCTCGTATCGACCTTTACGAGAAAATCTTCTCGGTGGCCCATACTACTCAACCTCTCCTATCTCAAGTTTTCACTCTAGACTCGGGTGAAGAGTCTTTCCCACAAGGTTACTTGCAATCAAAGTGCCATCCATTCGGTATCATAGAATCACGAAATCCACATGTTAGACCATAAAATTTAAAGCAAAAGGCAATAAATAAGGCAAGCAATACCAAAAGGATAAGCATACACACATGCGAGGAAGCAACCTAGATTAGGCTTAACTTGCTTAGGGAGGTATCCCCAGCAGAGTCGTCAGCTGTCGCTACGCGAAAAATACAGAGTCGCCATCGGTTTTTATTTATTCCAAAGGAAAGGGAAAATATCGAGAAAACCCCAAAGTATGGTCGTCGCAACCACGAACAGGTTCGGAAGTTGGTTATGCAAGGGGAAGGTATTAGCACCCCTCACATCCATGGTACTCCATGGGAACCATCTAGGATGTTTGCGCTTACGTGCGTATTGTTTATCGAATGTTTGCTTGCCAAAGGTTTGCGGAGTGGAGGTTGATTTTAAATTAATGTGCTCGTCAAGGATTGGATCCTCGTGCCTATGTATGCCCACTTGTTGAAGTGAGAAATCAAAGCTTTCGTAGTTCGTGGTTTTGAAATTGTTTGGTTTGTTTTGTTGATTTTATTACCTTGAAGAAGGGTTTTCGATTGTGTCGCCCTAAGGCTCAAACAAAAGGTTTGAATGAGTTAGATTGTTTTTAAGTTTTGAGAAAGTGTTATTGATTTCGGATTGCACTAAAGACTATGGATAAAAGTGAATACCTCAAACGATCAAGCCAAACGTCTTGTGTTCGAAACATTCAGAATGAGTGTAGGAAAGCTCCAGTCCCATCCCTTCTTTATTGCTTAAGGCTCGTGACGTACGATCCTAATCGCCATTTATTGTGTTTTTGAGTTTGATTTGGAAAAAGACCGCTTGACATTGGATCAAAGGTTTGCTTATTGAATTTGACTTGAAAAAGAGACCGCTTGACGTTGGATCAAGGGTTTGATTATTGATTGTGAATGATGTGTGTTCCTAATGTCTAAGGAGTAGCTATAAAGCAATAAAAAAAGCAGGTAAATGCGTACATCGGAAAGGGGAGGGGGGTACATGTAAAGTACAAGGGAGTGCAGAAATAAAAGGTTTCATTGTCAAGTAGCCCAAGAGAAAGTCATGTGTGTGAAATTGTGTCATAAACTAGAAAGTACATAAAAGATTACAATTTATCTTGTTTCTTGAATGCTCCTTCCATGTTCGGGTTGAATATTTATCCAAGGTCTTTTGCAAGGGTCCTAACAACAATCTCTAAGTCCATTCCAATGTCCATTACATGTTTGAGAATTATCCTTTTTATTTTTAAAGTCTTATCCATTTTTAATCATTTTTAAGATGAGATGAATGAAGAATTTACAATGATGTAGTAAAAATAAAATTGCATAAGGTAAATGACAAAAATTAAATATTATGAGCGAAAATTAAAATGCGGAAGTTAAAAGTTAGATGTTAATGTTAGATGTTAGAAGTTAATTGTTAGAAATTAGATCAAAGAGAATCAATATAAGAGAATTAAATCCAAGCATCAATTCTAAAATATTAACAAAATGAAATCTACACAATTATCAACCAATTCTAAAACAATATTATCAATTAAAATTCTAAAACAATATTCAATTAACATTCTATAACAATTATCACAAATTAAATTAATATTCAAAGATTAAACTAAACTATCCTAAAATTAATCTAAGTATTATTCTACATAACTAAATTTATCCTGATTATTATCTAGTTAGTTCAATCACTCTCTAATTACCTAAATAAAAAAAAGTGAAAGGGATTAACAACACAAACAGATGGAATGGACCTTATCTCAATTGTCAAGTCCAAACTGAGGGGGGACGATAGTTTGATGGAGTGTGTGTGAAGAATGTAAGCCATTGGGCTCCCTACAGGCCCTAAGGCCCAAGATGAATGGGTCTGATAAGGGAACAAACGCTGAAGGTCTTCCCCTTCACGCGTTCAGTATCACCTACGAGGAAATAGAGAGTGCGACGGCTGCCGCGCCAGGTTTCATCACCGGCGGCGGCGATTCGTGGAGATATCCGCGTCACCTCCCCCTTCGACTCTGCCATCGAAACCAACAAATCACCTACCACATCCACACGCACTCGATCTCAATGGAGAGACCACGCGACTCCGGTGCGACTTGGAACGGCAATGCAATTTGTGGCGGACTAAGGCGAGCTCAAATCAGAGTTCTAAATTGCTATACACTATCCAAATTAAGCATAAAGTTGTTTGAGCGGATACCTTGGTGAAGTCCAGCGTGAAGGTAATCGCGAATTTCCCAGTCCTTCTCGGTTTGCAACGTTCCTCTTCTTCTATCTCGCGCTCGTTGCTATCCGCCAAAGCTTGGAGTCTAATCTGTCTGTCACTCGGCGTTTGTGCGGATTATTTGGATTCGGATTCGTCGTCTTTGTTCACTGATCTCCCTTTGACATTTGGATCCTCTTCACTCTTTTGTTTCTGCTCTGCTTCTACCACGCTTCTGTCCTGGATTGAAAGGATGGCAACGCGAAATGGCGGAATTGTGGTGGTTCGCTAGAAATTGAGGAGAACTTTTGCGGTGCGGGAAGAAGAAGTTGTGAGAGTCGGTTCCGCCTTCTGCAGGTTGAAGAAGAAAGAGGATGAAGAGAGAGTTCTGAAAGGTTGAAGAAGGAAGAGGAGGAAGAGGATGGAAGAACTCGTGAAAATCGAATCCAAAAAAAGAACCCTCAAATTTACTGTGAGTCTCTCAATATATAACTTGAATCTTAAGTTCAATCTCAATTGCAACTGCCGCGTTTTGATTGTTCATTGCCATTTTGAATTTATGTTGCCGTTTATGATTTATTTGCAGCTGTTGATGTCGTTCGCGTTTTGTTTGGCGTTGCAGCTTTTTGCATGCTATTCAAAGTTGCATTCTGATGTTCCGCTTAGCTTGCGCTTCGAGCCGCTGCAGTTTGTAGCTGCGTTTGGATGGCTTCCGTTTCGGCATTGGCTTGCAGTTGTTATCCTTGGCTTATGTAGCTCACATTGTCTTGCGTTTTCGGAAGTTTGTTGTGTTGCTTTCGCGTGAGGCTTTTGTTTCTGTTTTGCAGCTTGTGTTGATGGAGCGGCTTGCGCGTTTTGGCGTGTTTCCTTTTCTTTCACGCCGGCGTTGCCGTATTGGCTTGTGGCTCGGTTGGTGGCTTTTCTTTTCCAATTTCCGTATTGGATATGTTTCCAACTGCATTTCTCTTTCTTTCTTTGTCTTACTGGGCTATAGCATAGGATGTAGGATGTGGTGTATTAGTAAAATGGATATGTGTTATAAGATGAATTTGGATAATGGTTCTCTCCTTTATTTGAATATGGATTGGATATCGTGTAAAAAAAGTGGATTAATTTGGTTTTGACAAAATGGATATTGAATCAATAAAATTGGGATTGGATATTTGAACTTGGTTAATTGGTTATTGGAAATGGGGTTTTTTGGATAATTTGGTTTAATGGATAAGGAAAATGGATTCAAAAATGGATATGTGGATTTGGATTAAATTGGTTCAATGAAAAATGGATTTTTTGGAAAAATGGTTAACGGGCTTAATTCTAATTAAACAAAAATGGCCCACTAGAAAAAGAAATAAAATTCTACAATTATTAAAATTCTAAAAATTCAATCGAACTTCCAGACATCAATTAACTCGAACAAAAATCCATTCGACTTATCTTGACATCAAAAATCCGTTTGAAACTGAAATCGATGGAAAAATGTTATGATGTAATGATGAAAAGATAATTCGGATAACGACATGCAGTGAACCAATGAACCCAAACAATCACCAGACTTGTAAATCGTATTAATCCATGGTTGAATGAAATGACCGACCAAATGCTTCAATGCGCCAAGAAAACACCTGAATTCGAGTCACGTGTCGCCTCTAGTTGTACCATGCTTATTCGAGTGAAATGCATGGATGAAGATGATATGCAAATGCTAGGGTTAGTGACCTATATGATTATGTGAAGGGTAGGGCGAATTTTGGGGTATGACAGATGGTAATAGAGTTAAGCTCTAGATTAAACCAATTAGGGTAAATACGTGAACCCTAATGAGATGTATGTATACTTACCTAAAAGAAAACACTTGATGAGCGTACGCGGAGGCTTACCTAAAGGTAAATATCATGTAAGTGAGGAAACCCTAGAAACGATAAAGAATTCAAATGTAAGTATATTTCAAAAGTCTTATAGCACTTCGACCTTCAGTGTAGTCCAACATAATGATTCAGATAAAATGTGAGTTGATTAGTGCAAACCTTGATTCCCATGGATTTCCTAAATTATAGTTCGAAACGTAGGATAGTAAGATCCCGGGATAATTTCGCGCATGTAATCGTTGTCAAGGACTTTCAAAAAGGTTGTTGGGCCAGAGGTCCGTCACGATCCGACATTAGAAATATGTAGATCCTATTGTTCTACATGGAAAGTGTGATTAGGGTATCATCTTCCTTAATGGTATTCTAGGTGAAGGGGATTGTTGTTCATCAATGACGTTCAAAATGATAACAATAGTTATTTATACATCAATGGATGTTTGAAATGATAATAGAGGTTTGTCGTTCGTCCTAGATGTTAATGTAATCCAAGCTTCTAGATTTGGGTATTATCTCCCCTGTGATAAGAAATCCGATATTGGATTCCAAATTTCCATAGTTTTATTAATGGTATGCAAGTGTGGTATGTAATATCCCATATCCCCTTAAATGCTCAATTAGTTTTCAGTTGAAACCAATTAAGTTTCTAAGTACTCTATCTCTTGTCAGTTGTAACAATAAGAGCTCTTATGTGCTCTAAATGTTGTCAATTAGGACCAATAGAGTATCTAGTGAACTCTGAAGTGATTAATTATTAATAAAAGAGACAAACCAATATTAATAAGTACAAGAGAGGATATTTTAGTAACATTAATAATTAGTCAACTAGTACTAGAAGACAAAATATCACTTGAGGATATTTTGTATCATTATATAATATTATATGTTATATGATATTATGTATATACATATTGTGTGGTGGAAAGAATAGGAAGAAAAAGGGGTGGATAAGATTGAGAAAGAGAGAGTTATCAGGAAGTGGAAAAAAGAGGAAAGGAAAGAAAGAAAAAAACAAGAAAGAAAGAGAAGAAGAAAACATGAAGAAGAAAGAAAGAGAAAACATGAATCGATTGGTCCTGTCAAATTTTATGAAAAATACTTACAGGAACCTCATGCAATCGATTGGTTCCCAACTCAATCGATTGGTCCAACCTTGTTTTGCATAAAACCTCTTGTTCTTTGTTTCTAATACATATTAGGAGTCCATTAAATTATACCATGATATATATGTATTAGATTGACAATAATCGGCCGATCTATGCGCAATCGAGTGGATTTTGACATAGAATTTTGATTAGGTTAAAACAATTGTAGTTTTAGTTTCGTAAATTCGTTTTGGATGCAGTCGAAAGTGTTAGGAAGCTAACAGAGAGAAATATAGTATAACGAGAAGTCTATATGAGTTATTCCATTATAACTTTCACTTGAGTCTGATTAACCCCACCGTATGATGATTGGACGGATACTCACTTTGTGGTGTGAGAGCGGAATAAGTTATAATGAGGCGAGTCACGCGATGGCTTTGCCTAGGGTTATTGAGACATGTTAGATTATCATGTGTGCTTATTGTATACTTGATTGTGCAATGAATTGGTTCCATGTCTCTATCATAAGGCGAGAATCGTGCCTCCTATTTTTATGGGGTTGAATACATTGGAAAATGAATCCAATACCTCATCAAGTGATAAGAATAGACCATGGGATGCCATGGGTAATATGTGTATTGGTTATAAATGGTTATGAATTGTTGTTGTGTTTCTTATGTGATGCATTCTATAATCTATGCATGAATTATTATTGCGTTGATTATGATATGATTGGTTGGTTGTATTGGTTAAACAATAATATGAGTAAAACTTATGAGTGGGGTAAACCTAGGAGAATGCTAGGTAAATGACTTAGAAAGATAACTTAAGTCATGAAATGATTTAGATAGTGATGCTTGGACGTAATCGTATTGTGGTGTGTACAACGAACAAGTAGTCATAGAAAGATACATTAACATGCTTTGTATGGAACATGTGTGATTTATGTATGAGAATGGATCATGTTATGATGCCATGAGAATTTATATGATATCAAGAGAATTATTTGATATTTGGTAAGGAAAATTTGTTAAAAAAGTCCTATTTGCTGTTGAGAATTGATCACGTATTTGGAATTAGTTATGATTATGCATATACCACTTCACTGGCTTAGGTAAAGCAGTAAGTATGGATGTGGCACCAATGATTCGTACCTTGATTAGGTTTCATCCCCAACCATGGCGGACATGGGGGGAAAGGTGGACACCTAAGTGGGTTAGAGGCTCATACGGTGAAAGATACCTTAAGTGGGTTAGAGGCCCATACGGATGACAGTCGCTTGAACTGAGGATTAAGCCTCATAGAAGGCCTGATATCCACCATGAAAATAGAATCATACAAGCATCCATGAACCGAGCTTGGCTTAGACGTAAGTCCGTTCGGGGATTTATGTTTCATGAATTTGAATAGTGATTTGTTAGTTGGATGCACTCAAGTGACATGTTTCCATACATTGCGAATATCCCTTAGTTGCTCAAGTCTAAGTTACAAGGTACGAGTGATGCAAAAGTAATGGAAGATGATCACTTGAGTTAGAATCGATAGGAAACCCTGTAGAGCTGAGTGGGCCCATAGGATAGAAGAACTCACTGAGATTATTATCTCACCCCATTACTAGTATTGCTTTTCAGATGTTGTTTGTAGGTTATATTATACAAGAGGAGTTATGCATTGATGTTTCAAGGGAAGCTTTTATTCTGATCTTCTGCTGTGGATTTTGTACAATTATAAATATTGTACATAGTTCTTAGAGTTTTATTTAGGCACTATTGTATGACATGTGACATATGTTGTATTTTATATAATGGACATGTATATAATTATGTTGTTAGGCACTTATGATGGATCAGTACCAATTAATGTTATGTATAATATATATTCTAGACATATATTGTACAGGGTGTTATAGTTGGTATCAGAGCAGGTCAATTCTCGACCTAGCTTTGAAACATCATAAGTAAATCTATTCCTGCTTCACATATGTGTTTAGCCAACATGATTCTTAATATCACTGTATGTAGTATTGGCCATGATCAACCTAATTCTATGTGTGTGGTAGGTAGGATTATGATTGAGCGACCACGAGGACTCTGAAGTGTTTGTGGAACTTGTGCTCTGAGGGTAGGCTAAAGCCATGAGTTAGAAATTAAGGAGAACCGGATAACTCAATTGAATTTTCAGTAGGAGTTGTGGTTTGGGTAATGTAGAATTGAAGAATAGTGTATGGTTCAAGCAATCATGTAGTACAAATGTGATTGGGAAGTCGAGAATTCCTTTAGGATGAATTTGTCGGAACCTTGAGACATATATGAATTTGTTAGTAGAATAAGATTAACCCATTAGTATGGAATAAGTATTTTAAGTAATTCCATATAGTGAAGGAGAAAGGATGGTTATGTTGCACGTATGTCATAAGGTCTGGAAGTGAGGTAGTGTATCGGTGTTTCAACTTCTAAGGGGAGTAAAATATTTTGGAAGAAGGAGAGTAGTTGATGGAGTATGTAGGAATGGTACCTTCCAAGTGGTTAAGAGTTGGAGAGATAAGGATGTTCAGTTTTGTTGGGAGTCTAAAGTAGTGGTGAAGTATAAGAAGATATTCGAGGATATGACTGTCTACCCCAAGTGGAACACGTATGCATCAGGAAAAAAGTAGAAGATAAACCAAGTATACCTAGTCTTAGAAGGGGAATAAAATTTAGGATGGTTCATTGAGATTTAATATTCAGTGAGAGACCGTTATGGAAATTTTGGGTTTCTCAAGGATCAGTTGAAATGGATTCATGTCGAAGAGAGAACAAGCATTATATAACAATGGAAGCTCTAGAGGGATTGGTTGAAGGAGATCTGTGTTAAGGAAAAGAATAAGTAATTTGAATTTAAGGAATTCTAGTAGAATGGTTTTGTAATTGGAGCTGAGAGAATTACCATAGGAAGATAAGTGAACGCAGAGTGTGGAAGTAGTGTGGATGTTGCAATACAACTGTTGTAATGGGGTACATTTTAGATAAAGGCACAATGGGTTCATCAAGATTCATTAAGACTAAGTTATGGGCGTGTAGTTGATGATTATTCACATTGTAGATTTTTAGAGTATGAAGTGAAGTGGAAGAAGTTATACCTTGGTATTATGAAGTATGTTGTAGTAGAATTATGGTCACACATATGTGAAAATTGACTATCCTTCCTTGGTATGGTTGCGGAGTATCACATTCTTTATTTTATTTTGAGCAATGAGTTTTGTTTCTTGAGGAGTTGGAGTTGTGGTAAGCAACAAAAGATAAACCAAGCTTGAGTACAGAGCTAAGTGTGGAATATGAGACAGACTATGTCGTATGGACTCACAAGGAGGCGATAAGGTTGTAGGTAGCAGGTCATCTAGGTAAGTAGATTTTGTGTGGTGAAGTGTTCAATGGATATTGCTTTGGAGGAGAATCCAAGTCAATAAGTATGTGGTAATGTCGAGCTCCACCTTAAATGCGTATCATCTGGTTTGCAAGGGTAAGAATGGGTATTTGAAAACTAGGTTGTTGTTCATCTTCCTGAGTAATGTTTGGATTTGGTTGATCACGAAGTATGATAATCACACCTTGTTGGAACTGAATGTATCATAAATCTCATTGATGTACTGTTAGGGATGTGCAAGTTGAGGATAAAGTTACAAGTTACCACATGTCAAATTGATTGTTTTGAAATTGTAATTTTGGAAAGTGTAATTACATAGTCGATCATCTGTAGAGATATCATAGAAGTCAGATATTTTGGAAATCAACCTAGTGAACCATACTCGGTGTGAGTAAGTCTTGGGTGCATCACTATTATGGATAATAAGAACCATAAGGAGTAAAATTGGAAGAGACTTACTAAGTGGGGATCTGGAAGAGATTAGTTCGGTATCTTGTATGTGTTTGTAAGGTGTAAAGTGGTTGGTCATAGTATGTCATTGGTTAATTCATTGGGATTCATGGCCTTAGATGTAGACTCCATGAGAGTGGTAATGGATGTGTACAATGATACTCTACCCTGTTGATAAGATTCGTGAGTTATACTTCCAGGACGGAATGTGTATCAGGTATTACGAAAGTTAAACATGTCACTCAGACTATATTAGTAAGAGCATGAGCTAAGATTATGGAAGATGGATCAGGATGATAGAGATGAAGGGTTTTGGATAGGAAGTGCAATGTTATCTCCAGATGTGTGTGAAATTTTGTGTGTAACTCTGTGAGTAGTATGGGCACTCACAATCATGTTCTAGATTGCTTAAGTTTCCTTAGGAAAGGTGCCTCGTTGATGGCTTAAAGTTCCTTGATGGTGTTATTTTGTTTTTGGTCAAGATCATATGTAGGCAGAAACCTTGAATGAATTACAACCCTATAAGGGGATTGATATGGGATGCAGTAACCAGAACCAGATATTGTCAAACTAAGCTGGATACGTGTGTTTTCTATGTAGATTTTTAAATAACCAATGGTGCCTAGGAATCCCAGGTGTTCCAATGTTGGAATCAGAGTAGCACAATGGAAGGTGATGGATGGAAGGGCTCAGTAAAATTTATAGAGGATCAAAGAGATAGTAAATTATAGGAATGGAAGTGAGACAATCTCGTGCTAAGTGTGTTATTCTATTGGAGTAGTACGAGAGAAATGAAACAGTAGGAGTAGACGCTTGCAGCATATAGTATCAGACCAAGTGAAGTTGATAAGGATATCCCTAGATAGATTATAAAATTGTCACAATTACTGAAGAATTTATAAGATAAGAGTCATTAGTATGGCGTGGAGTCAAGGAATCAATAAATTATCTCGTGAAGATTTGAAGAGTGTTGATTATCCAAATCAATATAAGGTGTCGTAATTATGTTTCGTGTAACTTAGTGCAAGGAAGGGAAGTCGCGGTTTCCGGGAGGAAAGTGACCAACTGATTTAGAGAGGTATATCAGAAGAATTAAGTGGGAGCAAGTCTAAACGTTAATCCAATATTGGAATGAGAGTATGGTTAAGACCATGAAGTATTGAGAGTTCACACATGAAAGAAGTTTTCCAAGGAGTATAAGTTGGAAGAGTGAATATGTAAGAGGTTTGAAATTAAATAGAAGTCAAATGTTGGTCTAAGACGTTGATATAAGAAGTGTTTATTTGTTGAGGGGAGGAAATTCAGGGGGAAATTTCAATTTAAGGGAGGGAGAATGTAATATCCCATATCCCCTTAAATGCTTAATTAGTTGTCAGTTGAAACCAATTGAGTTCCTAAATACTCTATCTCTTATCTGTTGGAACAGTTAGAGCTTCTATGTGCTCTAAATATTGTCAGTTGGGACCAATAGAGTATCCAGTGAACTCTGAAGAGATTAATTATTAATAAAAGAGACAAACCAATATTAATAAGTACAAGAGAGGATATTTTAGTAACACTAATAATTAGTTAATTGGTACTAGAAGACAAAATATCACTTGAGGATATTTTGTATCATTATATAATATTATATGTTATATGATATTATGTATATACATATTGTGAGGTGGAAAGAATAGGAAGAAAAAGGGGTGGATAAGATTGAGAAAGAGAGAGTTATCAGGAAGTGGAAAAAAGAGAAAAGGAAAGAAAGAAAAAAACAAGAAAGAAATAGAAGAAGAAAACATGAAGGAAGAGGAGAGTAAAGAATGGGAAGGAAGAAGAAAGAGGAAGAAGAGAGAAAAGAAGAGGAAGAAAGAAGAAACTCATCATACCACCATCATCTCATCTCCATCATCATCATCACCAACTTCATCTCCATATCATCAATCTCATCATCATCTTCTTGAATCAAGTGAGTTCTAGTTAGTTTCCTCTCTAGAGTAAGATTCTCATGAAATAGAATAATGTGGTTTGGTGTTGTTGTCTTGAACCATGAAGAAAATGGATAGCATGGTAGGTATCCTTGTTGTTTGTGATCTTTCATGTTTCTTTTATGAATTGATGCCATGTTGTGTGGATTATGTTATTGATTCATATGAGCTTATGTTGGTACATGTCTTAACATGATTTAGAGTGATTAAAGATGTCAAAGGATGAGTTTAGAAGAGGTATTTTTGGAGATTATGCAGGTGTCAAACGATTGGTTGCAGAAAAGTCGCATAACCATTCGATTGGTTCATGATTCTATGAAGAAAAGCTGAATTTTTGCAGATGTCAATCGATTGGCTACAGTGCTCAATCGATTGGTCCTGTCAAATTTTGTGAAAAATACTTACAGGAACCTCATGCAATCGATTGGTTCCTAACTCAATCGATTTGTCCAGCCTTGTTTTACCTAAAACCACATGTTCCTTGTTTCTAATACATATTAAGAGTCTATTAACTTATACCATGATATATATGTATTAGATTGACAATAATCGGACGATCTATGCGCAATCGAGTGGGTTTTGCCCTAGAATTCCGATTAGGTTAACATGATTGTAATTTTAGTTTCGTAAATCCGTTTTGGACGCAGTCGGAAGCGTTAGGAAGCTAACGGAGAGAAATATAGTATAGAGAGAAGCCTCTATGAGATATTCCATTATAAATTTCCCTTGAGTTTGATTAACCCCACCGTATGATGATTGGACAGATACTCACATGTGGTGTGATAGTGGAATAAGTTAGAATGAGGTGAGTCGTGTGATGGCTTTGCCTAGGGTTATTGAGACATGTTAGATTATTATGTGTGCTTCTTATATACTTGATTATGCAATTAATTGGTTCCATGTCTCTATCATAAGGCGAGAATCGTGCCTCCTATTTTTATGGGGTTGAAGATATTGGAAAGTGAATCCAATACCTCATCAAGTGATAAGAATAGACCATGGGATGCCATGGATATTATTTGTATTAGTTATAAATGGTTATGAATTGTTATTGTGTTTCTTATGTGATGTATTCTATAACCTATGCATGAATTATTATTGCGTTGATTATGATATGATTGGTTGATTATATTGGTTAAACAATAATATGACTAAAACTTATGAGTGAGGTAAACCTAGGAGAATGCTAGGTAAATGACTTAGAAAGATAACTTAAGTCATGAAATGATTTAGATAGTGATGCTTAGACGTAATCGTACCATGGTGTGTACGATGAACAAGTAGTCATAAAATGACACGTTAACATGCTTCGTATGTAACATGTGTGATTTATGTATGAGAATGGATCATGTTATGATACCATGAGAATTGATATGATATCATGAGAATTGTTTGATATGTGGTGAGGAACATTTGTTCCAAAAGTCCTATTTGTTGTTGAGAATTGATCACGTATTAGGAATTAGTTGTGATTGTGCACATACCACTTCAAGGGCTTAGGTAAAGCGGTAAGTGGGGATGTGGCACCAATGATTTATGCCTCAATTGGGTTTGATCCCCGACCATGGCGGACATGGGGGAAAGGTGGACACCTAAGTGGGTTAGAGGCTCATATGGTGAAAGATACCCTAAGTGGGTTAGAGGCCCATACGGGTGACAATCGCTTGAACTGAGGATTAAGCCTCATAGAGGATCCGCTATCCACCGTGAAAGTCGAATGATACGAGCATGCGTGAATTGAGCTTGGCTTAGACGTAAGTCCGTTCAGGGATTGATGTTTCATGAATCTGAATAGTGATTTGTTGAGTGGATGCACTCAAGTGACATGTTTCTATACATTGCGAATATCCCTTAGTTGCTCAAGTCTAAGTTACAAGGTGCGTGTGATGCACAAGTAATAGGAGATGAATACTTGAGTTAGAGCTGATTAGAAACCCTGTAGAGCTTAGTGGACCCATAGGATAGGAGAACTCACTGAGATTATTATCTCACCCCAATATTGTTGTTGCTTTTCAGGTGTTGTTTGCAGGTTATATTATACAAAAGGAGTTATGCATTGATGTTTCAAGGGAAGCTTTTACTGTGATCTTCCGCTGTGGATTTTGTACAATTGTAAAAAATAGTACATAGTTCTTAGAGTTTTATTTAGGCACTATTATATGACATGTGTCATATATTGTATTTTATATTATGGACATGTATATAATTATGCTGTTAGGCACTTATGTTGGATCAGTACCAATTAATGTTGTGTATAATGTATATTCTAGACGTATATTATACATTGTGTTACACGGTACTAGTAAAGTGAGAATAAGGGTAGTAACCTTGTAGAGAAAAGTGGACTTGACATAATTTTTAGAACTCAGTGAGATTTAGTAATCTCACTCACATATGTTGTTGTTTTTCTTGTTGGATTGGACAAAACTTATATTCTGACACCATTTGTGGGATACTTTGAACATGGGATTTATATACCGGTCAATGTGAGAATGTGATGAATCTTAGTGCTGGAGTTAAATATTTGATAAACAAGGGCCCGTGGATTTTTGTTGGCGTGCCAAACTCTATCAAGGTAGGGGCTCTTATTAATTTGGTTTTTTTTTGTTTCATTGTGTAATATTTTGAATTATGTATGATCATTACTTTTAAGCTTGTGTTCCCTCCTTGCCAACTACAATACTAGGTCATGCCTTTTTTCAACTGTTACGTAGAGTCTAGAAAAGTACATCTCTTACTGCCATTTATCTATAATGATATTATTTCTCTCATTCCTTGCATTATTTAAACTATGAGTGTTACCTCATCTACTATTTTTTTGGATTTACATGATTCCGAATATTTTGAGCATGTGGTTAAAGAAATAAAGACACATCTTTCATTATTTTCTACACGTGATTGTTGGTGTAAGCCCTAGAGGCCAATTATTTTGGTACTTGTATCGAATTACTTATTAATAATAAAAGGCTTTTCTTTATTATGTTTGTTTAATAAAGTCCCTAGAATAGCTAGTCCGTTTAATGTATCAAGTGTGACTTAATCATGAGATCCCATTAAACATAAGGACATTATTCTTAAAGTATTTGTAGTCGAGCTTTGTTGCAAAGTGGGATAACATTAAAGCATTAAGACTATTATGTATATAGACTGATGATCACATCTCATGGATCATGGATAAGGAGTTATCAAGTCTTAAACATAGGTATGAATATTAGGAGTAATATTTATACTGGATTGACCCGTTATGAGAATACTATATAGAATGTTATGTAAAGTGTCATAAGTTATTCTCATGGTGATATTGGTGTATACCATCCTTCGACCTGAAACCACTATGGACCCTAGATGTAGAGTCGAGTGCTTTATTGTTGCTCAAATATTGTTTGTAACTAGATGACCATAAAGACAATTGATGGGTACTCAACGAAGCATGCTGAGGGACATGAGTGACCTAGATGGAATTTGCACATCCTGCGTAACAGGATGAATGTCTAAGGGCCCAATATTGAACTGGACAAGGACGACACAGTCTATGCATTGTGTTCAATATAGACATAAGGGAAAAAGGGTAATTATACACATAAGTATTATCATAAAAGGATTTGTCAGATCACATGACATTTTCGTGTCTTGGGTAGCAGTGATGTGTTGCTAGATATCGCTCACTATTTATTATGTTAAATACGTGATTTAATATAATTGCCAATGCCGCGAAAACCTATAGGGTTACACACAAAAGGATGGATTGATGAGAGATAGAGTAAATAAGGAACATTGTAAGGTATGGTGCACTTAAGTGAATTGTAGAACATCTTAAGGTACGATGCACTTAAGTAGAATACGAAATATGGTAAGGTACCACGCGCTTAAGTGATTTTGGTATATCATAAGATATGGGCCACATACACTTAAGTGGACTTTTTAGCTTACAGCCCATACAAGTGGTTCTATAAATAGAACCCTTGTGCAGAAGCATTTGATTAGATGAAAATTTCATTTCTCTCTCACTCTCTCACTCAAAGCCTTCATTCGTAGAAGCTAGCACTGAGATTAAAGGAATCCGTTCGTGTGGACTAAGTAGAGGCGTTGTCACCATTCAACGTTCGTGATCACCCCTTAGATCCGCATCAAAGGATTCAATCGCCACAAGAGGTAATGATTTCTATCACTGATCATGTCCATTCGTAAGGATCACTAAAGGAGAAAATTTTAAATTCCGCTGTGTATTGGATCATTACTCTCCTTCAGTGATCTCATCAAGAATTACCTAGTTAGATGCATAATTATAAGTGAAGTAGTTTTTATCTTTCTTAACTTAGTATAGTTGGTTTGTTTTGTTATAAGTGGAGTATTTTGATATGCATGTAATCATAAGTTGTTTACTGTATCGTATTTCTTATGTGTGAATATATTTTATTAATATATTTATTTTGTTCTTTTTATATAACAGTTTAACTAATACAATTCTCCTTTTTTTTACATGTTTTTAACATTTTCAATATTTTGCGTGTGTTATTAACCTCTATAAATTAACCGCCCCTGCTTATTTGACTTAATATCAGCGGTTACTCAAAAATCTCGCAGATAAATTATGGGAATCGTATAAGCGACATTTTTATAACTCACGCAAACTTTATTTGAGGAGGTCAAAACCCCCCTCAAAATTGAATAATAACCCCCTGCAATTCATGCACATTTTTTATAGTGTGAGGACCAGATATTGATGATGTTTCTATGTTATTTGCGTTATATTCTTATCTAATTTGTAGTTATTTGGATATATGTTGTAACAATCATGTACTCATATTGTTTTATTTTGCAATGTACATGTTGTTTGGATATCAACTAAGCACTTATGCATGGTTGAGTACCAGTTAATGCTTTGTATGATATTATTTTAGATATGTGTTATATCCGGTGTTACAATTTCTTCAATCAATAAATATTTTTTTGATAAAATATTTGTGACTTTAAAACATCATGAATTTTGTCTAATTTTCATCCCAAAATTCCGTTTTAATTTAATTGTTTTTCTTGTTGTTTACGGACACTGCAAACAACAACAATTTCTATTTCAAACCGGCCAAAGGCTCAAATGACCAGGGCTCAATCCATCTTAAATCACTCCACTCGATCCAAAGTATATAATCAGTTCACACGCTAAGAACATGGTACAATCTATGATCTCCATTTTTTAACTATACTCATCTTGAATCTTTACCTAACTTGGGCGTTGGAGTGCTAGACATGCAAGTCCACCTTGCACCATCGTAAAGGATATCAAAGCCACCATTCAAAATCATCAATTCTCCAATTGCATCCATTTCTGGTTCCTAAACGGAGAAGTAACACTGTCTATGAGAATGAACTTTCAATTCCTACGATTTCCATGATTTTAGATCTAATATCCAATTTACCAGTTCTTAACCTCCTTAGGTTACCGAATCAAGAACAAATCGACTTCCGATTTCCAAGCTTTCCACGAATTCGAATTGGTCTTCCAACCCCATTGGCCATAACCTCCTTAGACCCCATAATCGAGAACTCATAAGCGAACACATAAATCTATCACATTTAATTCAGCTAATCATATTCCCAACTGCTAATCTCTGAAATTCAGTTAATTGATTCTCTCGAAAACTTTGCAAAGTGGAAAAAGGAAGGATCTCATATCTAGATCCATATTTATGCCAAAGATTCAAGATCCAACTTCCAATATAAAATTTCCCATACCTTTCCAGTCATCGGGGTTCTTATCGAGGAAGTGTTGTCATGATATGAAAAATTCATAGTTAATGTGGGTATGGATCCAACACAAAAAATCCTTTTATTGGTTCCAAAGGATCTCCGACCCAAGGACGGGTCTTCTTTCAAATGATTACGATGTTTTTAAATGATTGCGATGTTTCCATCATTCCTTGGTCCAATCCTCTCTAGGAGAGCAGGCTCAGAGACATCAATTAATTAATAAAAGCGACCAGGTGCATATACGGTCTGTTTGGTTAATGCAGTAGTTCACCAGGTTCGGGGTATGTACTAAATTGTTCATAAACAACATCCTTGGAGTGACATCCTCCAGCTTGGATATGTGTCGCATCGCGAAAAACAACCGGCGGGAAAAGACACAGAGCCGCCACCGTGCATTATTTATCCCAAAGGAGGGAAAGGAAACGCTCGAAGTAAACCTGAAAAAGGGAAAGGAATGGTCTTACGACCAAAGATTGCAAGGTACGGGAGTCGGTTACGCAAGGGGAAGGTATTAGCACCCCTCACGTCCGTCGTACTCGACGGGATCCACGCTCAAAAGAATAGGAAAAGGTTGCTAATAAACTGCTCAAAGACTGCACACACTGGAATAAAACACAGGTGAAGGAAAACGGAGAAAGCGGACTCGGCAGGATGTCGCATCCTAGGCCTACGTAGTTTGTCAGAAACAAACATCAGAGTCGACGTAGTTCGGGGAAATGGGGAACATGCTCGCTAGGATATTGCATCCTATGCATACGTATCTTCTCTAACCAGAGAAAGAATCAGAGCACTCGTAGCTCGGCTAACGCACGCCGAAACAAACACTAAAAGGGGACGCTGAGACGTCAAATAAAACACACAACAGGAAACGGACTGCCAATAGATGGGCTTACATCCGACTCCTAAACAAACAAACGCAAACAAGAAACAGAATGCCAATAGATGGACTTACATCCAACTCTGAACAAACAAACGCAAACAGGAAACAGAATGCCAATACATGGACTTACATCCGACTCCAAACACACACGAAAAGGGAAAAAGGGTCTTGATTGCAACGAGGGCAAGAGAAAAGGAAGGTCTCGATCGCAACGAGGGCGAGAGAAAAGAATCGCAACGAGGGCGAAAACCAGCAAGGATTAATTGTTAGTCGTCAGTCAAACTCGGCAAGACATCGCATCTCGTGCCTACGTATCTCATCTGGACATGAGAATCAGAGTTGCCGTAGTTCGGCAAAACTATTTCTATTTGTTTTGTGTTTTTTAGGTGAACGACGCTACTACGCAATCTACCGGATGCTCGACCTTGGGAGACTTACTCACCTGTAGTAGAAGGAGTCAACGTGTCCTTAAGAGAAGGTGAAGTTTGTTTGTGTTTTAGGAATGCTCATGCAAGAAAGGAAGTCCTAGACGAAGGAACCGTGCTACCTTAATTGACATGCAAACGAGAGACTATACGAAGTCTAGCAAACCTATGGGGATACAATCACACCACACTGTAACACCTCAAAATTTGCCCTCCTCTCGTGGGACTAAGCATTAACATATTTTCATTTCATTTTAGGGCATTAGGCATTTCATGTTGCATATCATGTGGTTACATTGTGCAAGCCATCTTCCCAAGTCTTGATCAGGAGATGAGGAAGTCAAAGGTGCAAGCCAGGGTTTTATTGATTGATCATGGGCCATCTGAGGATTGGGCTGTGAATCAGGGTTTCATGATTCTCAAAGGATATTGGTCTTAACTTTGATTGCAATGATACATCATCATCATCATGGTTTGGTGTCATCAGGAGATTGAAGAAGATTCCTTGAGATTAGGGTTTTGACCACTGGTCAACCCTAATCAGTTGTATTGGGCCAATCAGGGCATAATCAGAAGATGAGGTTTGTGATGGAGATGAGGATCATTTTGTGATTATATTGTGCTTATTGAGGCTAGGGTTGCACCCTTGAGCCATTTCAGTTGAAGATTGGGGCTTAATTTGATCTATGCATTGCCAATTTCATCTATCAGTTGAAAAGTCAACTGTGGTCAACTGTACATGATCTGATGGATTTGGAGGTGGAAATGAGTTGGATACACTTCATTCATGTTGGAACAAGTGTTATTTGACATCTCAAAGCTTAAGAATGAAGAAAGTCAAGTCAGGACAAAAACTGCCAAAAATAGAAAGTGACTTGTAATTGAAGTTTCCAAAAATGGAAAGTTTTGGACCTCAAAGCCACGTGTCCAAGGAAGCTTCAAATGAAAATTTGTTCAACATGAAAGTTGTAGATCTTGTTCTCACCTTTCCAAAAAGTCCAAGAACTTGAAAATCCCATGTATGGTTGGAAAGTTATGGCTCAGTGAATTTCAAAAATGACCCATAATCAGGAGGCCATAATTTCCACATACTTTGTCCAAATTGCAAGTTCTTTATATGCACAAACTCCATTTGACATGTACTTTGAGGGTGCATAATTGGATTTGTCCAAAAATGGCCAAGGCAAAAAGTCACTTTTCAACTGGACAGCTGAATTGGACCAGGGGCAAAATTGTCCAACTTTCAAAATAATTGGAATTTTTGAGTGGGGATTTTTGCTACACCTCACAAATGGCATTTGAAATGTGTTGGAATCATCATTTTATGGCTAAGGCATTTGGTTTGGAATTTGGTTTGAAAAGTGAAAATGCCAAAATTGGACAAATGGTATCACATAGTGAAATTGAGATTTACACAACCAATGGGCATGAGGAAAGTTTCTACAGCTCACATGTGATAATTGGAAGGTGTATGAGCTGTCAAAACAGGTGGCATTGGCTGTTATGTGGAAATACCATTTTTACCCCTCACTTGAAATTACCATTTACACTAACAATGCATTTGGCTAATTAAGTGGATTAAGCATGGATTAAGGATCATATATAAACTTAATCATCTTCATAATCATAACAGAAAATCACAATTCCCCAAAAGAGATCTAAAAACTCTTCATTCTCTCAAATTTTCTTCAAGAACACAAAACCAAAAATTCATCAAACTTCTTCAATTTTTGCTCAATTTGCGAAATTCTTGTTGCATCAATCTCCAATCATCATATGCTCCATCTGTTTTTGCATTTCAATATCCAAAACCGCGCGAAACTCAACTGTCCAAGCTTGCTCCATTAATGGTGAATCGAGATTTTGCGCACTAGAGGCTACTTCAATCAAACCTGAGCGTTGAATTCAATTTCTTGGAGCTTATATTGCATCTGTTTGGAATCAAAACGAGCAAACTCATCACGATCCATCACTGCTACATCAAGGTACGCAAAATTCGAATCTCACGGTTTTGTAAGTTGTTATATGCGTTGTGTAGATCGTTCACCGTAGGTTAGCGTGAAACTTGCGGTTTATGAAATGGTTGAGTGAGTTAAGAGAAATCTTGATTTGTAGTTTTGTGTTCATTCCTTTCCAAGCATGATTCGTGAGGTACAGTGGAAATTAATTAAAATCGATAGCATATTAGTGATGAGCATTGAGAGAGGAAGAGAACGGATATTAATTTGCGAGTTTTGGTGGAAGTTTGAGCGAAACCGTAGCTGGCAGTGGAAGCTCATACGCGAGAGGGACGATGAATTTCTGGAGAGGAGAGTCGTTCGATCCACTGCTCCGTTCGAATTTGTGAGGGAGGTGTTTCCCGCTGCACTGTTCAAGTTTATTACAGTTCTGCCATTAATGAATTTTATTTAATTTAATTTAATTCAAATAATTCTAAAAAATTTACAATCACATTAAAAATTACAATCACATTAAAAAATTGATAACACCTTAAAAAATGCATAAAAAATAGGAGAAAAATCAGAAAATTGTGAGGATTTTTTCTATGACTTTGTTGACTTGTGTAGGATTTTTTTGACCTATTGGTCAAAGTTGTGCTTGGTAAAAATGTTGTTTGGCTTAGGGTTTTCTAACATGTGTGCATTCTTGCTACATTTTGCCAATTGATCCATGAAATGCTCATATCATAAAATAAATTTGTGCCAATTTTTGTGATGATTCCTGACTGGTTGATGTTCATTTATATGTAAATTTTGTGCATTTTTGATACCTGGTCATTGAGCAGCAAATTCTGGAACTTAGGTGTGACAATTTGTGTCACACCTCATTATGTCAACTTGCTGGATTTTTTTGAGTGACCTATACTTGTTGGATTAATGTGAAATTTTGCATGATGGTTAATTAACATGTTAAGATGCTTTGTGAATTTTTGTGGAATTTTTCATTGCATTTTCAAATTGATTGTGATTTTTCATTTCTGTTAACCAATTGTGCAAGCTTGTGTGACATAGGTTGGTAGATTGATTGAGAATTGCTCATGTGGTACTGTATGATCATGAAATTTGGTATGAATGTTGTAGACACATAATGTGACATCCCTGTTTTGATCCCATCCATTTCTTTTTTGTTTTCATTGAGATATGAATTTTTGAAGTGGATGTATGCATTGATGTTGTGAATTGAAGCATGTAATTGTGTCTGTTTTTGTTGATTTTCATTGACATGGTTCCATTTGCCCAATTGAGCTCAAATTTGACATGGTAGACCTTGAATACCCCCTGTTTAGGTGTAATTTATTTGAGAATTTTTTGATGTGTTTTGGCATGGCTTTGAATGCAATACTTCTGTTTGTATATTTGGTGCTTCATTTGAACCAATATGGATTGTTTTGTGCATGAATTGAACTTGATGGATGATATAAACATGAGACCAAGGATGTTTGCTCTTGTTTGATGTTAATTTGATGTTGGATGGTGGATACCTTGCTGTTTTAACTTTTTTCTTGCTTTGGGACCCTAGGCTTGGCCTAGTGGTCTAGTTGCTAATGTTTGCTTGGTTTTTCAGGATCAAAAGCATAATGTACATGGAGAATGATACAAGTTGATTTTAATTGATGTTGTGGATGTTTGTACACTAACATAACCTTGTTTTGTAGGTGTTGGAGCTTGGGCTTAAGCCTTGGGCTTGTTTTGTGTTGTATTGTTTGAGTTGTTTAACTGTTTGCTTTACAGTTTGTCTGATTGAGTACTGACTGAGTTTGATTGTTTCCAGGTACTTTAGTTGCTCAGTTCTTTGTGAACTATTGCTTTGCTTTGCTTAAGCAACTTGCATTTGAGGTATAACCTTCTTACTTCATGTAGTCTGGAGACCCGGCTGTTACCGGGCCGGGCAAATAAATGTCTGAAGTCCTCCTTAAGAGGCAATGATTGTGGTTGTTTATTTTTAAGCCCAAGCAGGTGAAAGTCCTTTAAATAAGGCAATTGGTGGAAGGTAGGGGTATGCAGCCTACCCCCCACTATTCAGTTGAGTCTTCTCCTTGCTCCCATTACGTGGTTGTAGCATTGAGATCAAAACCCCAAGATCTGTGCAGTGCACATTGTGTCAGAGTCATCGAGTATAGAAGGGTTCCCCTATTCTGGACCCATGCTCATTTGTCAGCTCTCCCTGGTTAGGGATAAGAGCTGTGAGGTCTCATCCTCACTTCATCCTTTCATCTGCTTCACCTTAGCCTCGTAATGGCAAGGTTAAGAGCAAACACAGGCCGTACAGACGACTTGCTTAGGCAGTCAAACCAGATTGATTGAGCCCCCTTGTTTGGCTATAGTGGGTGCTATGTGAATATCTGATTGTTATGATTGTGTTGATTGAGATGCCTGTTCTCATTTGATGATACATGATTGTATGCTTATGTGCTAGCTTCTTTCCTGGTTAGGTTAGTTGCTTATGCAAGTAGGATAGAAAACCGAACTTAGGGTTAACGATGCATGACAACATTAGGCTCGAGTCTCAGCTCCCTAGTTGTGTGTCTTTCCCCGGTTTCTGGTTAGCAATTTAGTCCCTTTCAGGGGAACTACATCGCCCTGATCCTCGTTCCAGACGAGGTATGTAGGCAGGTGGTCGTGCGAGACCACTCCGGGCAGCCTTTTTCTTTTTGCGTGTGTTGTTTGTATGTTTGTTGTATGTTATTGATTGTTTTGGGTTCGGATGCTGACATAAGCCCAGGATTGGCTGTCGGGCTCCATGTTTGCCCATTTGAGTGTGTTTAGGTTCGGATGCTGACGTAATTCCATCAAGTGGTTGTCGGGCTCCATGTTTGCCACCCTTGGGTGTCTGTGTGATTGTTTTGCGTTGTTTGGCGTGCGTAAGCCGAACTACAGTGGCTCTGATTCTTGTTCCAGACAAGATATGTAGGCATAAGGTGCGACGCCTTATCGAGCCCGTTTCTCTTAACCCCACCTGCGTTCCCTTGTGTGTGTGTGTGATGTTTTAGCAACCTATTCTTTATTTTAGAACGTGGATCCCGTCGAGTACGACGGACGTGAGGGGTGCTAATACCTTCCCCTTGCGTAACCGACTCCCGAACCTTTCCTCTCTGGTCGCGAGACCATGTCTTTCCAGGTTTCTCTGAGCGTTTCCTTTCCCTATCTTGGGATAAATAACGTTTAGTGGCGGCTCTGTGTGTATTTCTTTTGAGTCTCGCCGGTTGATTTTTCGCAGGATGCGACAGCTGGCGACTCTGCTGGGGACGTACTGATGTAGACCTGTGCTGGTCCATCGTCCCTAAGCGAGTCCTTCCTAGCGTTCTAGGATTGGTTTAGGTTGCTTGTATGTGTTGATTATTGCGTTTATTATTCTAACCAGTGTGTATCTATATTTGCATTAATGTCTGCATGCATCATACTATCATGTTGTTGCCGTCCTCTGTGCAGGTGGTTCCTCTGTTTGGGGTGGGTGTTCTGAGTGGGGCTAAAACCCAGGCCCGAGTATACACCTAGGATTAGTGTGGTCTCATGTTCCTCATTTGCTGGATCAGCATATTGTTGCAACGTGACATACCACAAGCCAGACGAGGTTCATTTGATAGTGCTTTCCTCTGTGGAGTATCCACTTCGGTTTAGTTACGTCTTCTGAGCTATTGACTCTGGTGACCGATCATTTCCCGGATCTTTGGTTTAGACGATCTTAAGGGAGCTACAATGGCACACCCGAAAGGGCAAACCCATTGAGTATCTCTGCCCGATTGTCGAGACTATTATCCGCCTTAGGATGACCTGTTTAGAATTTACCTGTGAGGGGAGGGTGATTCGTTCAGATGCATAATCAGATGGTGACTAATTGTTCCGTGGATCAGAGTCCTTTTTATAAGTTGGATTTATGGTCATTTATTGCCGTGACGCCGGAGTACTGTCCGTGATTTATTAGTGGGGATCCGTTTATTTCGGATTCCCTGGGCCGAGATATTTATCAGTGGGGATCCGTTTATTTCGGATTCCCTGGGCTGATTCAGATGGTGACGGTGTGTCTGCTCAGAGACCAGTGGTGATGATGATGATGTATCTGTCTTCCGTTTATTTCGGAACCCGTGGGTCAGAATTGTGATTGTTTGTTCCTCAGATGGTTATGATCAGTTCAGAGACCAGATTCAGTCCAGATGATCAGATGGCTTGGAGGATGGCAACGCATTGCATTCATTCATCAGCATCATTACATTTTTGCATTAATTGCATCTAACACATGTTTACCCATATGCAGGGACATTTTTGATCGACATCCTGGTTGAGAGATTTCTGTTCAGAGATGAGGACCGGTTTGAAGCCTGATGTTGTCTACAGTTTCTTCGACCCTGAGATTGGGGTGCTGAAGGAGATGGTAGCATTGATTACTCCCGATCATGTGGGGATGTTCCGAGAGTCATACGGTAGTATCCTGAAGATGGTTTTCAGACTCACTGACAGTGACAGAAGCGCCATTCATACTCTTCTCCAGTTCTATGACCCGGGGCTGAGATGCTTTGTATTTCCGGACTATTTGTTGGGACCTCTGATGGAGGATTATGCTAGCATCCTGGGTGTTCAGATCCGCGATCGGATTCCTTTTTGTGCTATTAGGAGAGAGCCTGACGTCCTTGGGATTTCCCGTGCTCTTTATTTGAGTCCGGAAGTGACCAAGGAGGGTTTGAAGGAGAAAGGAAAATTACCCGGTTTTCATTTGAGTTTCTTGGAGGCTAATGCCAAGGAACATGCTGCTAGGGGTAACTGGAAGACGGTTTGTGCTCTGACCGCCGTGAGCATTTATGGGATTGTTCTGTTTCCTAATCAGAAGGATTTTGTGGACCATAATGCTATCAGATTGTTCATGCAGAGAAACCCTATTCCTACTCTGGTCGGAGACGTTTACTACTCGGTGCATAACAGGAATGAGAAGAGGCGTGGTGGTTTGATCAGATGCTGTTCTCAGTTGCTCTTCCGATGGTTTATGGGGTATTTGCCTTCTCGGGGTGCCTTTGCTCATATTGATCCCACTGTCAAGTGGTCGTTCAGGTTGATGGGTTTGCGGGCTGATGATATCGCTTGGACTCATAATGGGTTGGCTGGACGGGATTTTATATATAGCTGCGGGGATTTTCCCAATGTGCCTCTTATAGGAGTTCAGGGTTGCATTAATTATAACCCGACGCTTCTTAGGAGACAGATGGGGTTCGCTATGGAGGTTCCTCCTCTCGAGTGTGAGACTCAGGAGTCCTTTTACTTCCCGATTGAGGGCAATCAGGCCAAGCTGATGCAGGTATCCGGGGCATGGCGCAACATCCAGAAGAAGGGTAAGGTTCCATTTGGTAAGGTCAACTGTCGGTATTTTCCTCTATTCGAAGATTGGTTGCGGAAGAGGATTGAAGCCACATTTCTACCATTTCCGGGGGATGATCTTGTGTGTCCTATGATTGAGGGTCCAAGTGCTTCTGTCAGCATGGAGGAATTCCTCGAGATGAAGAGGGCCAGAGATCAGTTGCTTGCAGAGAAAGCTGAATTGGAGAGAAGTGTTGCTCGGTTTCAGGCAGCTAATCAGGAGCTCAAAGCAAAGATGGAAAATCAGGATAAGCGACATGCTCTGGAGACCAAACGCTTTGAGACGGATACAGCTTATTATGGGAAGATCAGCCAAGCCTTGGCATCGTCCAACAGGGAGCACGATATCACCAAGGAGAAGCTGTTCAGAGCATCGAAGGTGATTGAAGATGAAAAGAGGAGGCAGATCATTGTCCGGGATCAGAGAGATGACAGAGTCCGAGTCCTCATTGCTGAGTGGGAGACCAAGCTGAAGGTCAGGGAAGCAGAGAATCTGAAGATCATTGCCGAGAGAGACCACTATATGGCAGAGAGAGACCACTACTTCAGGCAGATGAAGATTCATCAGAAGGAAGTTGGGAGACTACAGCAGGAGAACACCGAGCTCAGGTTCGCCGCAGAGTTCGCGAGGATGGAAGATGAGATAGGGCCATCTGTGGGACCCTCATCTGGCTAGATCTTTCATTTGTGTTGGATTACCGTCAGGCCTGTTGACGGAATTCACTTGTCTGTATTTCTTTCCTATTCTGGAGGATTGTATTTGACTTTATTTGACTTGATGTATGACTATGGCACTGTTTGTGCACTCTTTGGTTATATGATGGTTATTTTCAGTCAGTGATTAATCTTCAAGCTTTATTTGCTTTGCCGTATGCACTCACACAAGCACACACATGGTTGGGGGTATCATGCTAAATCACATATCTCCGATCTGCACGATAAAATCAAACGCTGAATATCAGAATATTGATGCCGGATTATTATTTGTCTCAGTGATGCCAGGATCGAGAGACAAAGTGTCCTTCATATGAATAGACACTGCATCCATGCATTGATCATAATGACTGTGCTTTATTTTGCAGGTGTTTGTTATTAACGTGCTTGCTTGTGACAGGAATCATTGCTCGCGCTCGAAGGACAGTACCTTTGCGCTCAACACGCCCTCACAGATATTATACCAGAAGGAATACTCCCAGACTCATGGAGCTTCCCAGTGCTGATATGCTTGAATTGAAGGAAAAGATGACCGAGCTGATCAATATAATGCAAGGTTTTGCAATTGGTCAGAAAGCGCTGGCGGATAAAGTTGAGAAACTCGAGCGAGTTTCTGCTCAGAACAGTGGGGTCAACCTGGATGGAGTCTCCAACCAGGGGCAGGGATCTCGTGATGGGGGAAAGAGGACAACAGTTGGTCTGGTGAATAATGCTGGTGCTGCTGGTCAACCTGGGCCTAGTCAGAATATGAAGGACAACTTTGTGCCTCCGTTTTATGGGTTTGACGAGGATCAGGAGGAAGATAGAGAGGCTGACCAGTTCTCTATGCGAAATGAGCCTTTTGTGCCTTACGACATTCCTCCTCAGAATAAGGAAATTCAGCTGCTGGCTGAGAAAATCAAAGTGCTGGAGAGCTATGCCACGCCTGGGGTGGTAAATATGTCCAACATGGGACTGGTGGAGGGGATTGTGATTCCTCAGAAATTCAAAGCGCCTGCCTTTGACAAATACAACGGTAGTTCCTGCCCGGAAACTCATCTCCAGGCATTTGTCCGCAAAATCTCAGCATACACCGCGGATCAAAAACTGTGGATGTACTTTTTCCAGGACAGCCTGTCTGGAGGCTCCTTGGAATGGTACACCAAGTTGAGATCGTCCGATATCAAAAGCTGGCAAGATTTGGGAGATGCTTTCTTTAAGCAATACCAATTTAATGCTGATATGGCTCCGAGTCGTACCCAGCTGCAGGGTATGTCTCAAAAGCATAACGAAGGATTCAAGGAGTATGCTCAGCGATGGAGAGAACTGGCTGCGAGGGTGCAACCTCCTCTGGTGGACAGGGAGATGTCGGATTTGTTTATGGGGACCCTGCAGGGGCCGTTTGCAGAACGAATGGTGGGGTGTCCTGTTACCAACTTCTCTGATATCGTGGTAGCTGGAGAAAGAATAGAGAGTTGGTTAAAGCTGGGCAAAATTCAGGGTGCGTCTTCTTCTTCTTCAGGGTCGAAAAAGCCGTTTGGTAACAATGGTGGACAGAGGAAGAAAGAGGGAGATACCAGTGCAGTGTACGCTCAACGCGGACCCGGTAGGGAACGTTACTTCCAGCACACTGCTGCAGTAACAATTCCTGCTGAGTCTCATTCAGCACAACTGCAACAGCAGCAGCCACAGCAACAAAGACAACAACCCTTTCAGCAGAGACAACAAAGGGCTGGTTATCAGATCCGAGGCAGAGCGCAGGATCGTCAATTTGATAGGCCTCCAGTGAGTTATGCTTTCTTGTTTAAGAAGCTGCAGGATTTGGGCCTTGTGCAGACCAGAACTCTGGCACCTTTGAGACCTGATCAAAGGCCAGCCAGTTATGATGAGAATGCTAAATGTGAATTCCACTCGGGTGCGCCCGGGCACAACATTGAGAACTGTAAAGCTTTTAAGCACACAGTTCAAGACCTGGTGGATTCCAAAGCCATTAATTTTGCTCCATCTCCCAATGTCAATGCCAATCCCATGCCTGCGCATGGTCAAAGGGGGGTGAATGCAATTTCTGAGGAAAGTCGAGTTGGGCTATTTGATGTTGATCAGCTGAAGACGCCTTTGGCTGAGGTCAAGAGGCAGTTGTTAAGAAATGGGGTTTACCCGGGCTGCGGGTTTGAGTGTGCTGAGTGCACTATTTCTGCAAATGGTTGTGAGCTTCTGAGGAAGCATGTCCAGGGGCTGATGGACGATGGGGAGATTGTGATCGAGAAGTCTGAAGGGAAGAAGGAGGAGGTCTCCACCATAACCATTTTCTATGACCCGGTTGATTTGTCTAACCTGGTGGAGGAGGCTCCAGTTACCATCACGGTACCTGGACCATTTCCTTATGACAAAGATGATGTCGTGCCATGGCATTATGGGGGAGAGGTGTACTGTAACGGGGAGAAAGTTGAAGAGCACTCTGCTAGCGAAACCACCGTGCTAAAGGTGGATAATGCCGGTCCCAGTGGTTTCACTCGCAGTGGAAGGTTGTTTGCTCCGGGTACTTTGAGGAGGGGGGAGGAAGAAAAAGAGAAAAAAGAAAAGGCCGAGGCTTTAGCCAGGGCGAAAGGGAAGGTTGTGGTCGATAATGATAATACTCCAGTGATGACACCGGCGCCTGCGGGGTCGGATAACAGATTTGATGATGAAGCGGAAGAGTTTCTCAGAATAATCAAGAAGTCTGAGTATAAACTGGTCGATCACTTGCAGCAGACTCCTTCCAAAATATCGATTTTATCACTGCTGTTGAGTTCTGAGGGTCATAGGGAGGCTTTGTTGAAAATACTGAAGAAAGCCTATGTTCCTCAGGAGATCACAATCAACCAGTTAGAGACGGTCGTATCCAACGTGCATGCTAGCCATGGGCTGGGCTTTACTGATATGGATTTGACCGTAGATGGAAGGAACCACAATAGGGCTTTACACATTGCAATGGAGTGCAAAGGGGCTGTGCTTTCACATGTGCTGGTTGATACCGGCTCCTCTTTGAATGTGTTGCCTAAGAAAGCCCTAGCGAAGCTAAACTGTGATGGGCTGATTTTGACCCCGACTGATTTGATAGTGCGTGCTTTTGATGGGTCAAAACGGGCCGTGTTTGGAGAGGTGGAGTTACCAGTAAAGATTGGCCCGGAGGTGTTTAAGTCAACCTTCTATGTTATGGACATCCAACCAGCTTACAGTTGCTTGTTGGGTCGCCCATGGATTCATGCTGCGGGAGCAGTTACGTCGACTTTATACCAGAAGCTCAAGTATATCTGGGAGGGCCAGGTCGTTACTGTTTGCGGAGAGGAGGACATCTTTGTCAGCCACCTGTCTTCGTTTAAGTATGTGGAGATGGATGGAGAGATATGGGAAACGCCTAGTCAGGCATTTGAAACCGTCAAGGTGGAGAATGCTCTGTTTGCTAAGCAAGAAGAGGAGAAACCATCCATCGCTTCGTACAAGCAGGCTGCTGAGGTGGTCAAAAGCGGAGAGGCTCCTGGCTGGGGCAGAATGATGGAAGTCCCTGAGAAGAAGGACCGGTTTGGGGTTGGATATAAGCCGAGCCGAGGCTCTGGGCCGAACAGAGGGGGTCGTACGTCTGTAACTTTCACGAGTGCCGGAATGCTGGATCCGGACCACATCTGCATGATGGGTGAAGATACTGACAGCGACTGTGACATGGACCGATGGATAACGCCGTGCGTGCCAGGGATGGAAATCCACAACTGGAAGGCCGAGGAAATCATCCGGGTCACTCTCCTCGAAGAGTAATATTTTTCCTGTTTTCTTTCTTATTTGCATGCAAACCATGCGTGTTGCCCGACACGTAATGGTTCATTGTAAGGGCCTCCTCATGTCATAAATTTGCAGATTTTGCATCATAAATAAAGGATGTTTTTCAATTAAAAGCGGTGTTCCCTGTTTTTCATTTATTTTTGCAGTTTAAAAATAAAAACAAATAAAAATGGCAATGTTTTCATTTTTCCTTTTTTTAAATTTCTCACACCGGTTCTAAAGCAATGCATGAATCAACATTCATGCAGATGCGATTCCTCTCCGGATCTCATTGAGAACAATCCTGTTACACCCTTGTATGACTTCGACAATCCGATCTATCTTGCTGAAGAAGAAGACGAAGAAGATTGTGAACTGCCAGGGGAATTAGCCAGGTTGTTAAAACAAGAGGAGAAGGTGATTCAGCCACATGAGGAACAGATTGAGGTGGTGAATCTGGGTACCGACGAGGTTAGAAGAGAGGTGAAAATCGGGGCTGCTTTGGAGGAAAGTGTCAAGAGCAGAATGGTGGCATTATTGAAAGAGTATGTCGATATCTTTGCCTGGTCTTATCAAGATATGCCAGGGTTGGATACCGATATCGTTGTGCACAAGCTACCGTTGAGAACAGATTGTCCTCCAGTGAAGCAGAAGTTGCGCAGAACTCGACCTGACATGGCAATGAAAATTAAAGAGGAAGTGCAGAAGCAGTGGGATGCTGGTTTCCTTGCTGTCACTAATTATCCGCCATGGGTTGCGAACATTGTGCCAGTCCCGAAGAAGGATGGGAAGGTGAGAATGTGTGTGGACTACCGAGATCTGAATAGAGCTAGTCCGAAGGATGATTTTCCGCTACCTCACATTGACGTGTTGGTAGATAATACAGCTCAATTCTCGGTGTTTTCCTTCATGGATGGCTTTTCTGGCTATAATCAAATCAAAATGTCGCCAGATGATATGGAGAAAACAACGTTCATTACACCGTGGGGTACCTTTTGTTACAAGGTAATGCCATTTGGTCTCAAAAACGCCGGTGCTACTTATCAGAGAGCCATGGTGACTTTGTTTCATGATATGATTCATCATGAAATTGAATGCTATGTTGATGACATGATAGCAAAGTCCCAGACAGAAGAGGGGCATTTGGTAGATCTGGCCAAGTTGTTTGACCGGCTGAGACAATTCAGACTGAGGTTGAATCCGAACAAGTGCACTTTCGGAGTGCGGTCCGGTAAATTGCTGGGGTTCACTGTAAGTGAGAAAGGAATTGAGGTTGATCCTGCAAAAGTAAAAGCAATAAAAGAAATGCCTGAACCGAGAACAGAGAAGGAGGTTCGTGGTTTCTTAGGTAGATTGAACTACATTTCACGGTTCATATCTCACTTAACAGCCACGTGTGAACCGATATTCAAATTGTTGAGAAAAGATCAAACGGTCAGGTGGAATGATGATTGCCAAGCGGCGTTTGAAAAAATAAAAGAGTATTTGCAGGAGCCTCCGATTCTGATGCCTCCTGTGGAGGGAAGACCGTTAATTCTGTACCTGACAGTCCTCGAGGGGTCTATGGGGTGTGTATTGGGGCAGCACGACGAGTCTGGTCGAAAAGAGCATGCCATATACTACCTTAGCAAAAAGTTTACCGACTGTGAAACAAGATATTCACTGCTCGAGAAAACTTGCTGTGCTTTGGTCTGGGCTGCTCGCCGACTAAGGCAGTACATGTTGGTTCATACCACTTTATTGATTTCCAAGATGGATCCGATCAAGTACATTTTTGAGAAGCCAGCATTGACCGGACGGGTTGCGAGGTGGCAAATGATTTTGACAGAATATGACATACAGTACACCTCTCAGAAAGCAATTAAGGGGAGTGTATTGTCTGATTACCTCGCCCAGCAACCCATTGATGATTATCAACCGATGAAGTTTGAATTCCCTGATGAGGACATCATGTTTCTCAAATCGAAAGATTGCGAGGAACCAATCCCGGAGGAGGGGCCTGACCCTGAATCCGAATGGATTCTGATGTTTGATGGGGCCGTTAACGTGAATGGAAGCGGTGTTGGTGCTGTTTTGGTTACGCCGAAAGGATCTCATATTCCTTTTGCTGCCCGGCTAACATTTGAGTGTACCAACAACGTAGCTGAATATGAAGCTTGCATACTGGGAATTGAAGAGGCGATTGATTTGAGAATCAAGAACCTTGTCATATATGGAGATTCAGCTCTGGTGATAAATCAGGTTAACGGAAAATGGTATACGCATCAATCTCATTTGGTTCCGTATCGAGATTATACGAGGAGATTGTTGACGTTTTTCACCAAGGTGAAGATGCATCATGTGCCCAGAGAGGAGAATCCTTTGGCAGATGCTTTGGCTACTCTGGCTGCCTTGATTAAGGTGCAGAGGTGGAATCAGTTCCCCAGTGTTGAAGTAGGTCGTCTGGATAGACCGGCTTATGTGTTTGCTGTTGATACAGCGCCTGACGATGATAAGCCGTGGTATCACGATATCAAGCGCTATCTTGAGACGCAAGAATATCCTGAGGGAGCGTCAAAGAAAGATAGAAAGACTCTGCGGAGGTTAGCCATGGTATTCTACCTAAATAAGGATGGGGTTTTGTATAAGCGGAATTTCGATTGGGTCTTGCTCAGATGTGTTGATGATGCAGAGGCAAGCCAATTGATGAAAGAGGTTCATGAAGGCTCGTTCGGTACCCATGCCAGTGGGAATGCAATGGTAAAGAAGCTGTTGAGAGCAGGTTATTACTGGATGACTATGGAGGCCCAATGTTTTAATTTCGTGCGGAAGTGTCATAAATGCCAGATTTATGCTGATAAGGTGCACGTGCCTCCGAATCCATTGAGTTTGATGTCGTCTCCATGGCCGTTTGCTATGTGGGGCATTGATATGATTGGAAAGATAGAACCTACAGCTTCGAACGGACACAGATTCATATTAGTGGCTATTGATTACTTCACCAAGTGGGTTGAAGCAGCCTCTTATACGAATGAGACGAAGCAGATTGTTGCTAGATTTCTCAAGAGAGACATCATTTGCAGATATGGGGTTCCCGAGAGGATCATTACTGATAATGGTTCTAATTTGAACAATAAGATGATGGCAGAGCTGTGCCGGGAATTCAAGATTGAGCATCACAATTCTTCTCCCTATCGTCCGAAGATGAATGGGGCGGTTGAGGCAGCCAACAAGAATATAAAGAAGATTGTGCAGAAAATGGTGGTGACCTACAAGGATTGGCATGAGATGTTGCCGTTTGCATTGCATGGGTATCGAACGTCGGTGCGCACATCTACTGGGGCAACTCCTTTCTCATTGGTATATGGGATGGAGGCGGTATTACCTGTGGAGGTTCAGATTCCTTCTTTGAGAGTCCTGATGGACGTGAAATTGCAAGAGGCTGAATGGGTAAGGACCCGGTACGAAGAATTGAGCCTGATAGAGGAAAAGAGGCTTGCAGCCATCTGTCATGGGCAGTTGTACCAGCAACGGATGAAGCGTGCTTTTGACAAGAAGGTGCGACCTCGGGTATATCACGTAGGTGATGTGGTGCTGAAAAGGATCCTTCCTCCTCAAAACGATCGAAGGGGCAAATGGACACCGAATTATGAAGGTCCATTCGTGGTCAAGAAGGTTTTCTCTGGCGGAGCCTTGTTGTTAACGACCATGGATGGTGAAGATTTCCCATCCCCTGTGAATGCGGACGCAGTTAAAAAATACTTCGTATGAAAAAGACCCGCTGGACGAAAAGAATAAAATAGTCCAGGCAAAAATGGGCATCCCGGCGAACCAAAAACAGAAAAAAGGTTCGGGCAAAAGTTAGGGATATAAATGAAAAGATGTACACCCGGCAAGTCGAAAACCCGAAAAGGCGACTTGGGCAAAAAGGGGTATCCCGGTGGACTGAAAACCCGTAAGGGCGGTCCAGGCAAAAGAGGGATTGAAACGAACAACTGCGTCCGGCATAATCGTTTGCGCTTTGGTTGAAGCATCATGGATAATACCCGGTGGGGATCAATCAGAATTGTCTTATTCAGAAGGCAGAAAGCAAGGAGAGTCTGAGGACATATGGGGTGTAACCGAGTTGGAACTCGATGAGATCACGGGTTTCACATTGCCATTAGGATAGATTTTTCCTTTTGAGCGCAATTACCTCTTTTCAGGAATTGCTTCCCTTTGTATTGCTCATTTGAGCCACACTTTTCCAATCAATAAAATGCATATTCAGTCAAATAATTTTGTTTTTGTTTTTCATTACCGCTTTGATTGCAAAAACATCCGATTATTTTGATAAAGAATCTTTGCATTTTAAGACATACAGGTTCCTTCCAATGCATGTTTATAAGATTGAATGCTGGAAATCTTATTTGGAAGGTTGAGGGACCCAAGGGTTGAAATCTTGACACGCCTGGGGCACGGTTTTATCTGACGATCTGTTTTGCAGGTACTGTTAGATATTCTTCACTCACTTGCAGGTTGTGATGTGGAAGCTTTGTAATAGATCCCCAGAGAGTTCGCTCAGGGATAAACGAATGAAGAATGACGAAGACGTTGCGGCGTACGACGATCCTTGATGGTAATCAAGAAGACTCTTCAAAGTCGGAAGACTTGAAAGTTTGTAATTCCCCGCAGAGTTCGATCAGGGACGAGTGCACAAAGGAGGGCGACGAAGAGGCGACGAGAGACGTCCGACGACCCTTGAAATTAACCAAGAAGACTCTTCAAAGTCGGAAAATTGAAATTTCTGTATAAATCCCAGGAGTACGTTTCTCGTCGAGCGCGGGGCGATTTGGAATACAAGATGATGGAGCAGAAAAGGTCCAGACGAGTCTGGGAACTCTCAAAAGTGGAAAGCCGATATGAGTATTGGAGGTAGACACCATGGTTCGACGAGTTGACGGGTGTTTTTATACCAACTTTTCTCATTTCCCAGCTAAGTCCCCAAGCAGAGTTATAGGATTAGCTCCCCAGCAGATTCAAGGTCTGTGAACTTCTCCAGCCGAGTCGGGATGGTTATCCCGGACAGGTTACAACGTTGTTTCCTCAGCAGCCAGGCCAGAAGGTTGCATTTCCCCGAGTGGAGCGGGTTTCAAAGAAATATATCTCCAGCAGTCCCCGAGTGGAGCGGGTTTCAATGACATATTTCTCCAGCAGTGTTCATCCTACCAGTGGATTGAACGAGTTCCCGTAGTGGACGGATTTTTGCATCCCCAGCTGAGTTGATTCTACCTATGGATTGCATGGATTGTCCCCAGCGGAGTAGTATGCATTCCCTAGCAGGGTCAGGTGGTTATCTCCAGCAGGTGATGTATTGATGTTTCCCCAGTTGAGCCTGGAGGTTGCTATTCCCCTGGCAGAGTATCTGTGAGCATTTCCCCAGTGAAGTCGACAGATATCTGTGGGGGTTTTCCCGAAGTGGAGTTGGGGCGTGTATCCCCAGCGAGTCAAAGAGATTGTGGTATCCCCACAGAGCGCGATGATGGTTCTTCTTCCCCAGCAGGTCCTCGAGAGGGTTGGGTGCAAAGGAGGTATTCCCCAGCAAGGGTGCCTTATCCCTAGCAGCAGTGATTCCCCAGCATGGTGGAAATCGGAGCGTTGACGAGTCCCTCAGCAGAGTGTCTCGTATTCCCCAGAAGAGTCCCTTGAGGGGGATACTTTCTTTATGCATTCATCATGAAAAAATAAACATGGCATATTGCATAGAAAAATAAATAATCGCGTAGCATTTCCATAATTGTGGAGCATTACGCTGAAAAAATCAATCATTCATCATGGCAAGCATAAGCTAGTCTCAAGCCGTGGTTACCGTTTGAGAGGTGGTTTTGCCCAAAGGTGAAGAGGTGTTACTCCGAGGAGTTCAGCATCGTGATTGAATCAAAGGTATTTCCCCAGTGGTGCGATACTGGAGTAATTGTTTTCCGTCGAACAGAGATGGAAAGGTTATGCGATCAGCGCAATTCAAGCCGTGGTTACCGCTTGGAGTTTTGGTTTCGCTGGATGGTGAAGATGTTACTCTGAGGAGTTTAGCATCACGACGTCAGATCAACAATGTTCCCCAGTAGTGCGATATTGGAGGAGATGTTTCCGTCGGACAGAGATGGAGATAAAATCAGAAGACGTTGCGCGATCAACGCGATTTTCGGGGTTCAATCAGAGAAGAGTATATGTTGAGGCATTTTCGGGGTTCAAATGGAGAAAAGGAAGTGTTGCGGCATTTTCTGGGGTTCAAATGGAGATGGAGTTGAAGATTATATCCGGGATGAGGTCCTTAGGATTACTTTCTGTTCATGTGTCGCCTTAGACTCTGGTTGAGGCCAATGGAGGTCGTTATAGGTGTCTTCTGAGGAAGAGATACACATGCTACCTTCCTTTGTGAAGGTTTACCCTCTGACATGTCGCCCTCAGAGTGGTTTGGTGTTATTTCCGACATTGCCAGCGGAATTATCACAGGAGATAGGAGATACTGAGGTATTTTCTGGGGTTCAAATGGGGAAAAGAAATGCTGAGGCATGTTCTGGGGTTCAAATGGAGAAAGGAAATGCTGAGGCATGTTCCGGGGTTCAAACGGAGAAAGGGAGATGTTGCGACATTTTCTGGAGAACGGGGTTCATTCTGGCGATCGAGAGTTATCGTCAGGCGACTGGGGTTCAAATTGGAGATCGGGGTTCATTATGTTGGCAAAAAGGAGTGCTGAGGCATTTTCCGGGGTTCAAATGCAGAGATCTGAGGATCGTTTGCGCAGAGAAAATTTTCGGGGTTCAAGAAAAGCAAAAGAAAAAGAAGAGTTGAGAATCCCGCGTGGATGTGTGGTGTTCAGGCCATGGTTATCCCTGTGTTACCATTTATTTTGGTATCCAGGTCGACGTTGTTCAGAGTTTGTTTCTTCGCCGATGCTGACAGGCGTTGTTAATTATTATCCCATCAGAGTGCCAATTGTTCGTCTGTTCTTGGTATTCAATCACTCTTCATCCTGATCATCCGAAAGCCGAGGCTATTTCGTATCGACAGGTTCACAGTGGATTGAATAGGGGCAGCTGTAACACCTCAAAATTTGCCCTCCTCTCTTGGGACTAGCATTAACATATTTGCATATCATCTTAGGACTTTAGGCATTTCATATTGCATATCATGTGGTTACAGTGTGCAAGCTATCTTCCCAAGTCTTGATCAGGAGATAGGAAGTCAGAAGGTGCAAGCCAGGGTTTTACTGACTGATCATGGCCATCTAAGGATGGGGCTGAGATTAGGGTTGCATGATTCCCAAGGGTATTGGTCTTCATGTTGATTGAATTGATACATCATCATCATCATGGTGGGATGTCATCAGAAGATTGAGGAAGATTTCTTGAGATTAGGGTTTTGACCACTGGTCAACCCTAATCAGCTGCATTGGGCCAATCAGGGCTGGATCAGGAGATGAGGTTTCTGATGGTTCTGAGGATCATTTTGTGATTATATTGTGCTTATTGAGACTAGGGTATCACCCTTGAGCCATTTCAGTTGAAGATTGGGGTTCAAATTGATCTATGCATTGCCAGATTCATCTGTCAGATGAAAAGTCAACTGTGGTCAACTGTACATGATCTGGTGAATTTGGAGGTGGAAATGAGTTAGACACACTTCATTCATGTTGGAACAAGTGTTAAATGACATCTCAAAGCTTAAAATTGAAGAAAATCAGGTCAGGACAAAAACTGCCAAAAATAGCAAGTGACTTGTAACTGAAGTTTCCAAAAATGGAAAGTTTTTGACCTTAAAAACAGATGTCCAAGGAAGCTTCAAATGAAAAATTGTTCAACATGACAGATGTAGATCTTGTTCTCACCTTTCCAAAAAGTCCAAGAACTTGAAAATCCAATGTACGGTTTGCAAAATATGGCTCAGTGAATTTCAGAAAAGACCCGTAATCAGGAGGCCATAACTACCACATACTTTGTCCAAATTGCAAGTTCTTTATATGCACAAACTCCATTTGACATGTACTTTGAGGGTGCATCAGTGGATTTTCCCAAAAATGGCCAAGGCAAAAAGTCACTTTTCAACTGGACAGCTGAATTGGACCAGGGGCAAAATCGTCCAAATGTCAAAATAATTGGAATTTTTGAATGGGACTTTTTCCAACACCTCAGGAATGGCATTTTAAGTGTGTTTGAATATTCATTTTGTGGTTAATGCACATGGTTTGAGTTTTGGGTTGAAAAATGAAATGCTAAAAATGGATCAATTACCACACACATGTGATTTTGAGAAATACTCCACCAATGGACATGAAACAAGTTTCTACACATTACATATGGCATTTGGGGATTGCTTGAGCTGTCAAAACAGCTGGCACTAGCTGTCATAGTGCATTTACCATTTTACCCTCCATTTGCAAAATTACATTATCACTTAACATGCTAAATTGGTTAATTACATGATTAGTGATGGATTAGTGCAACATATATATTCTAAATCACTTGCTAATCATAACAGAAAATTGCATTTCCCAAAGTTGGATCTAGAAACTCTCCAATTCTCTCAAAAATCATCAAGAACTCAACATCTTCAAATCAAGGATTCTTCACCATTTCTCAACCTTTTTTCGAAATTGTTTTTGATCTGAACTCACCAAAACCTCTACTCCATCTGTTTTCATGATTCATCATCCAAAGATCACTGCACCGTGGCTGTTCATCATCATCTCATCCATGGCAATTTCGAATTAAAGACTTTAGAAGCAACATCACTTGAAGCTGCACACGCCTATCACCTTCCTCATCACTATACAACAGCTGTTTGGAGTTAATTGGCGCAGGGAACAACTAGAACACGTACTGCACACCAGGTTTGAGTGAAAATCGAATTGCACTAATTGCTCAATGATTATATGCGTATGAAAGGCCTTGCTATGTAGATCATGGATATGTGTTTGGTTTTGTGAATGATTGCCTGTAGCGCGCGAAATCTGAGTTTGAAAGTATGAACATAAACCCTAACTTGTTCGATCTGTTCGATTTAGGAGTTTTTAGGAAAAATTGAATGGATATTTGGAATGTGCTTGAGAAGACGAGTCCATTGATTATCTATTTGTCCATTTCTTTTGAGTTTCAATGTTCTTCGTGTTTTTTAATTTTCTGGAAATTTCTTGGTAGAAGACGATGATATGCAGGCGTTTGATCTTGTTTCCCATTCAAATATTTGAAATAATCTGTTTCCCGCCGGCGCCATGAGCTGATTACCAAACTGAATTTCATTTTAATTAATTAAAATTAATTCACAAAAAATTCTAAAAAATATGTTAGGACATTAAAAAATTCATTAAAAATAGTAAAAAAAAAATCAAAAAAATCTGGAAATTTTTTCTATGGTTTCCTTGTTGAGTGTAGAATTTTTTTGACCTATTGGTCAAAGTTGTGCTTGGCAAATATTTTATTTGGCATAGGCTTTTCTAATGTATGTCACATTTTGATACATTTTGGCAATTTGGTCATGAAATACTCATATCATAAAATAAATGGCTGAAAATTTTTGCGGTGGTTCTTGACTCATTGAGGATTATTTATATGTAAATTTCATGAATTTTTGATACCTGGTTAGAGAGCAGAAAATTCTGGAACTTAGGTGTGACAATTTGTGTCACACCTCTTGATGTCAACTTGTTGAATTTAATTGGATGACCTATGCATGTTGGAATTGGCTGAAATTTTGCATGGTGAATTGTTGATATGTTAGGATGTTGTATGAATTTTTGTAGAATTTTTCATTGCATTTTCAATTTAATCTTGATTTTTCATTTCTGGTGATTAAATTTGCAAGTCCATGTGACATAGGTTGGTAGATTGATTGGGAAATCCTCATATTGTATTGTATGGCCATGAAATTTGATATGCATGAACTAGACACATGTTAGGACCTCCCTGTTTTGGTCTCATCCATTTCTTTTTAGTTTCCAATGAGATATGAATTTTTGAAGTGGATGTATGCATTGATGGTGTGAATTGGAGCATGAAATTGTGTCTGTTTTTGTTGATTTTCATTGACATGGTTCCATTTTCCCAATTGAGCTCAAATTTGACATGGTAGACCTTGATTGACCCCTGTTTAGGTGTATTTAATTTGAGATTTTTTTGATGTGTTTTGGCATGGCTTTGAATGCAATACTTCTGTTTGTATATTTGGTGCTTCATTTGAACCAATATGGATTGTTTTGTGCATGAATTGAACTTGATGGATGATATAAACATGAGACCAAGGATGTTTGCTCTTGTTTGATGTTAATTTGATGTTGGATGGTGGATACCTTGCTGTTTTAACTTTTTTCTTGCTTTGGGACCCTAGGCTTGGCCTAGTGGTCTAGTTGCTAATGTTTGCTTGGTTTTTCAGGATCAAAAGCATAATGTACATGGAGAATGATACAAGTTGATTTTAATTGATGTTGTGGATGTTTGTACACTAACATAACCTTGTTTTGTAGGTGTTGGAGCTTGGGCTTAAGCCTTGGGCTTGTTTTGTGTTGTATTGTTTGAGCTGTTTAACTGTTTGCTTTACAGTTTGTCTGATTGAGTACTGACTGAGTTTGATTGTTTCCAGGTACTTTAGTTGCTCAGTTCCTTGTGAACTATTGCTTTGCTTTGCTTAAGCAACTTGCATTTGAGGTATAACCTTCTTACTTCATGTAGTCTGGAGACCCGGCTGTTACCGGGCCGGGCAAATAAATGTCTGAAGTCCTCCTTAAGAGGCAATGATTGTGGTTGTTTATTTTTAAGCCCAAGCAGGTGAAAGTCCTTTAAATAAGGCAATTGGTGGAAGGTAGGGGTATGCAGCCTACCCCCCACTATTCAGTTGAGTCTTCTCCTTGCTCCCATTACGTGGTTGTAGCATTGAGATCAAAACCCCAAGATCTGTGCAGTGCACATTGTGTCAGAGTCATCGAGTATAGAAGGGTTCCCCTATCCTGGACCCATGCTCATTTGTCAGCTCTCCCTGGTTAGGGATAAGAGCTGTGAGGTCTCATCCTCACTTCATCCTTTCATCTGCTTCACCTTAGCCTCGTAATGGCAAGGTTAAGAGCAAAACCAGCCTGTACAGACGACTCGCTTCGGCGGTCAAACCCCATTGATTGAGCCTCTTGTTTGGTTATAGTGGGTGTTTTGTGATTATTTGATTGACATGTTTGTTTGAGATGCCTGTTCTCATTTAATGTTGATATATGATTGTATGCTTGTGTGCTAGCTTCTTTCCTGGTTAGGTTAGTTTGCTTATGCAAGTAGGATAGAAAATTGAACTCAGGGTTAACGATGCATGACAACATTAGGTTCGAGTCTCAGCTCCCTAGTCTTGTGTCTTTCCCCGGTTTCTGGTTAGCAATTTAATCCCTTTCAGGGGAACTACATCGCCCTGATCCTTGTTCCAGACAAGGTATGTAGGCAGGTGGTCGTGCGAGACCACTCCGGGCAACCTTTTTCTTTTTTGCGTGCGTTTACTTGTTATCTGATTATGTATGCTTGGGTTCGGATGCCGACGTAAGCCCAGTGATTGGCTGTCGGGCTCCACGTTTGCCCTTTCGAGCATGTTTTTGGTTCGGATGCCGACGTAATTCCATCCAGTGGTTGTCGGGCTCCATGTTTGCCACCCTTGCTTGTTTGTATGTTTTGTATTGTTTGGCGTGCGTAAGCCGAACTACAGTGGCTCTGATTCTTGTTCCAGACAAGATATGTAGGCATAAGGTGCGATACCTTATCGAGCTCGTTCCTCCTAACCCCACCTGCGTTCCCCGTGTGTGTGTGTGATGTTTAGCAACCTTTTCTTTATTTTAGAACGTGGATCCCTAGGAGTACCTAGGACGTGAGGGGTGCTAATACCTTCCCCTTGCGTAACCGACTCCCGAACCTTTTCTCTCTGGTCGCGAGACCATGTCTTTCCAGGTTTCTCTGAGCGTTTCCTTTCCCTATCTTGGGATAAATAACGCTTAGTGGCGGCTCTGTGTGTGTTTTATTTTTAGGCTCGCCGGTTGATTTTTCGCAGGATGCGACACACACAAAAACATATAATCATGGAGTAAACACACCAACAAGGGGGCTCAAACATCCAAGGGTAAGGCTTTAGTCAAGGGGTCATATCAACCTCGACAAACAAGCCGGGCTTTAGTCAAGAGGGGTCATACCAACCTCGACAAACAAGCCAACTGTAGGGGTGTTCTGAAGCTATTAACCACTAACATTGAGAGTTAGGGTGAAGTTGATGAAAGGAAATGAGGATAAGACCTCATGCTCTTAACCCTGGCCTGGGTGAGCTTCAATCAAAGAAGGCGTGGGGATCCAGAATGAGAGACCCTACTCCACTTGACCGACTCTATACAAGATCTTGGGTTAGATTCAAGAGCATCAGCACGTAGTGCGAGCATAATGAATGAATCAACGAATAACAGTGGATTGATTGCAAATCCCTTCAATCTGTCAATTGCCTCTTCACTTAGGAGGACTTAACAAGTAACATGCCTCGACAAGGAGGTATTTAGCACAAACATAAACAATCACAGTCATTGCCTCTTAAGGAGGACTTCAGCCAAACGCCTTCCAAAAAGGCGACAGGACTTCCAGACTACATGGAGTTAAAGAGCTAAACTACCTCAGTGGTGTACCAACCATACTCCTAAGCAAAGCAAAGCAAGAGCTAAAAGCGACTAATGTACCTGTACAAAAGCCAAACAGTCAATATTTACATTCCGAAAACCAAATAGACAATAACAGTGGTGCTTATTCATCATTTACACAATGCAAGTCAAAGTATAAGCAACTCAAGTGAGTTCATCATCAATGGACCTACAACACAACAAAGGTTAGTGGACAAGGTAATTGGCATCTCAAGTAGTGAGATTACATCAACCATTAGAGCTAGATGCTTGAACCTGAAATACAAAGCTCAAAAGGTGAGTACAAACCACTAGTACCAAGACTAGGGTCAAAGGCAAAACAAATAGTCAAAACAACAGCCAATATTTCACATGACTCACATTCAATCAAATAAGACCATGTCCTAAAAAGGATCAAACTCAAATCATAAGGAAAAGCCAACAATTAATCAAGATAAGGCAAAGGCAATCAATGGTGATCACAATTGGACATCAAGAATAGAAAATCCATATTAAAACAGAAAGGCATCCAATGATCATGAATTTTTTTATGTGATATCAACATGTTAAACACAAGCCTCATGCAAAAATTTAGGTCCAGAAGATATCAAATGACATGTGTATGAAAATGAACAAAGGCAGCATCCAAATGTGTGACACAAATTGTTACACCATATATTCATGTGTCTAAAACAGTGATGGAGTGTGCTAAAAATTCCAAACAAAAGCCAAAAGATCATGCTACATGTTATGAATGAGCATGTCAAATTTCAAAGCAATTGGATCAAATATGAGCATTCCACAAATCAATTAGCACCACATGTCACATTGGCACCATGTTTAATCACACAAACACATTTAAAAATCCAGCCACAATAAAATCAGGCAAATGACATCAAAAAATAATAGACATCACAACAATCATGTGGAAAAAAGTTGCATTCAATTTGGATTTGTTTGCTATTTGTTATGAATTTTGGAAATTAAGGACATAAAAATGAAATAATGTTGAAAATAATGTGGACATGAAAATGAAAAGAAAATTGGAAATGGCATCACCAAGGATTGAACTCAGGACACAAAGGTCCAAGGCGCGCCTCAATTAAAATTCAATAAAATGCAATGCGTGTGGTTCGAACTCACGCTCATGTGGTTACAAAGCGCTCTTCCAATGAGTTAAACAAAAGTGTCAAGCGGAAGGATCGAACAGGGGACGGACCGGTTCACAAGCGCGCTTAAAGAAAATAAAAGAAAATGAGCGCTAGGCAGGATCGAACCGGAGAGCGCAAGGTTGCTAGCGCATTTCAAAGTGAAATGCAGCGTTTGGATCAGGCATGGAAATCACAAGCGAAAATCCAAAATGTCCAGGCGCGGAATCGAACAGAGGATTGGAACATGAAAGGCGCTTCTACAGTGGATCTCAAACGCGCGAACCAGAAAACCCTAGGCATTATTCATATGCGGTGGTTGACGGTGGTTTCCACCGTCTTCCTCAATGAACCGGCGGCGCTACAATGAAGAATTTTCCAGAATTTTGCATATTGTACATCATTGGAACCGTCTCATCACGTAGAGCATGAATCTAACATTTGTTAAGCCTAATTCTCAATGAATCGTGCGAATCGAACAGAAACATAATGCATATCAAAAGTTCAAGTTCACATATCTCACTCATTTTCTAACCAAATCAAAATCTAAAAGCATCAGCATCATCAGCATTGAAAACTCTACCTAATCATGTGCATAAAATGAAGAATTATGAGATTCGAATTCCAACCTTTCTTGAGGACAGTGAGTGGAAACCGTGGATTCAAGTGCTCAAATCTTCCAGATCTCCTTGCTCAACCTTGATATGAAGCTCTATGCACGAATTGATGCTTGATACGGCTTGGATCTAGCTCAAAATTCAAATTCCATCTTCATGAATTTGTGCACAACTTGCTTGATTCTTGGTCCAAATCTTCAAATCAAACCTTGATTCTTCATCAATCATCCATGCTGAACATGATTATGCAATAATATTGGTATGTTATGGTGGAGAAAATTCAAGTTTCAATTGAGAGAGTTTTTGGAGGGAAATGAGATTTTGAGATCTAGAATGTGTAATCTGAGCAAAACAGTTAGAATTAAGCTTTTATATCACATGTTAATTACCATGCTAATCACAATTAGGCTTGGCTAATGGAAATTTAATGAGAAATGAGGTGTATGACCAAAAATGCAAAATGAGGGTGCATGGAGATTTTACACGTGAACAGTGCACATGCATGGTTCAAAGTCACTTAAAATCATCCAAAGATCAACATGGAATTGGAATTAGACTCATGTAATGCACAAAATTTGAATTAGGCATTTTCCCCCCAAAATGTACTTGTGTAAGCCAATGATCCTAGTGACCAAAAAAAAGGAAAACAACATGAGCATTAAACAAAAGCAACCCCGAGGTCATAAGACCCTAACAATTATCTTTAAGTTATGTCCTTGGAGAAACCGACCATCCGACTAAATATCGACAGGAAGAAACAAAGTACAGGACCACACCATCCTGTCCAACCAATGGAGACACGTAGAAAGTGCACATATCCCAAAACCCCGTGGAATGACAACAACAAAAGACTCAAGGCGACGTCTGACCACATCAAAGTCGCCATTGAAAATTTATATATCTAGTCATTCCATTATTCCTTTGTAACGAATTCAATTTATATATATATATATATATATATATATATATATATATATATATATATATATATATATTATAAAAATTGAGAATTTCTAAAATATGAGGTATAAATAACTAGTTCACATGATCATTAAATGAATATTTTAAAATATGAGGTATTAATTTAAATTCAGTGGTTATTATTCAAAGTTCTCAATTCTTATAATAATTAAGATATATATATATATATATATATATTATATATATATATATATATATATATATATATATATATATATATATATATATATATATATATATATAAAGAGTGTATCTTATGAAATTGATATCTATCGTAAAAAATGAGAATTGTGGATATCAATCATCAAAGTTAATACTTAAGATTTATAAATTTCATATTAAATGCACATTACTAAATTTTTGTCTATATATTCGGTATTTAAAAAATCCATAAAAAGATAATCTTTCCAGAAATAATTTCCAGTTGCTTTAATTATTAGAATATTATCTTAATTTTGAAAATCTAATGCTTATTATCTAAATATTATCAATATTTTTTTATCTATAATCAATTTTTATTCGAAAAAAATTAATTTTATTTATAACATATATTTATTTTATATTTTAGAATTGATATAATTTATTTATTATTTATTTTTAATAATAATATGAACATAATCTTTAATTTACACTTTTGAATTTGTATAACTATATTCATTACATAATTATAAGTATAAAATATTATTAATTTATTGTGTATATTTTCATTTAATTAAAAATATTTAAGAATGCAACATTATTACCTATATTTTAATTTGGTTGATTTATTTAATTTTAATTTTAATTTTTCTTTATTTTTGCATGCTTTACTATTGTGACCGTTCTAAATAAAAAAATATTGTTTATATATTACATATATTCTTATCGGATTAAAAATATTTAAGAAATTGAAATTACTACTTAGATTTTTGTTTTGTTGATTTATTTATTTGCATGTTCGGTAATTTTTAATTTTGGTAAGTTTTACAATTGTGACCATTTTAAATTAAAACACATTATTGAATTATAACATATATTTTAATGTGATTAAAAATATTTAAAAAGTCAAATTATTAGCTATATTTTAATTTGGTTGATTTATTATTTTGTAAGTTCGGTAACTATTACTATTGATAATTTTTTAAAATAAATATTTCTATTAGGATAATATTCTAATCATTATTCAAAATTAAATAACAAATAAAAAAATATATTGTAAATAAAAATATTTTTTCCAACCAAATACATTATAGATTAAAAGTTCTCTTGATTAGTAGTGATGCTATTGGGACCTCATATTTCTGTGATGTTTTTTCTTAGTTTTCTCTGTTGGGCTTAGACACTCTTTTGTATAAAAAAATTCAGCTATTGTGATAATACTCTAATAATTATAGAGAATAAAAAATATTTTTGAAAAGATTCTTTTTTATTAGATTTTCAAATATTAAGCACAATAGGTAAAAATTCAGTAATGTGCTTTTAATATGGAAATAATAAATTTTAATCATTAATTAAATTAGACGATTGACATTAATAGTTTTCATTTCTCATAATAGATATCAAATGAGGTGTTCACGGCGGGTTAGATCGGGTCGAATTTGATAAAATCAAACACTCAATCCAATCAATAGTCTTTGGTTTAGGTAGAGTGTTCAACACGTACTTCTAAGACTAAATCTGAACCGAATCAACCCGTTCATTAATGGGTTGGATTGGGTTGAGTTGAGTTGGGTTCTCGAGTCACGTACTAAATATAATTTTAAAATTATAAATAAAAAATCATTTCAACTAATACATTTATTTTTCCATGCAATGCAATGATGGATTTGAAAAATATTGGTCACAAGAAGCAATTTTCAAAAAGAGTGACTCAATTTGGAGTTTTGTAGCCAAAGTTATGCCACTTTGAAGTTCCATGCACACTTGGTGATCATTTGCTCATAACTCCTTAACCATTCATCAGATGCTCATGATCTTGGATTTTTTGGAAATGGGAGAGAAAGGTCTTCAACTTTCATGTTGACCAAAATTTCATTTGAAGCTTCTTTGATGTTGGAAAGTCAAGTTGAATGTGGTCCAAAAACTTGCCATTTTTGGAAACTTGAAATTACAGGTCACTTTCCATTTTTGGAAACTTTTGATTTGACTTCAAAATCTTCAAGGTAGATGTTTGACATGATGAATAGGCCTCTTTTGGACATGAATGGGATGTATCAAACCATTTCTCCACCTCATAACCCCTCAGTTGACTGCACAGTTGACTTTTATGGGCCTCAGATGTCCTGGAAATGCACTGATGAGTTTGGGCCTCTACCACTTGGTAAAGTTGCTTCAAAATGAACTTTGGCTCATATAAGCTCTTTTAGAATAAACATGTAGCCTTCATCTCAAGGAAAAACTTGCTCTCTTGTACTGATGAATCTCTTGATGCCAATTCTTGTGGATATGATGCAATGCAATATTGAATGATAAATGATCTAAAAAATGAAATGAATGCATGCATAGGAAGGTGCAAATTTGAGGTACTACAATATGTTAATGGTCAAGTCCATTTGTTGGGTTAGAAAAGGTACCCCGAATTCTGGGAGTTACTTCTGGTAATTACTCGACTTCTTCATTCCAAAGAAAAGACTTAAAGTAAAGAACAATCTAAACCCCAACCGGTGGTCAATAGATAGGGTCTCTCAAAGAACGTCATCCAGATCTGTCTACTTATTGGGCTCAAAAGAGGCCCATCACGAGATCGGATCACCCGTAAGTATAGCATTATCCCTACTTGCCGCTTGAGGTATATATATGATCTAGAGTAAGACGGGGTTCATAACGCTTGGTCCTAGTGACCAAAAAAAAGGAAAACAACATGGGCATTAAACAAAAGCAAACCCGAGGTCATAAGACCCTAACAATTATCTTTAAGTTATGTCCTTGGAGAAACTGACCATCCGACTATATATCGACAGGAAGAAACAAAGTGCAGGACCACAACATCCTGTCCAACCAATGGAGACACGCAGAAAGTGCACATATCCCAAAACCCCGTGGAATGACAACAACAAAAGACTCAAGGCGACGTCTGACCACATCAAAGTCGCCATTGAAAATTTATATATCTAGTCATTCCATTATTCCTTTGTAACGAATTCAATTTTATATATATATATATATATATATATATATATATATATATATATATATATATATATATATATATATATATATATATATATATATATATATATATATATATATATATATATAAAAGAGTGTATCTTATGAAATTGATATCTATCGTAAAAAATGAGAATTGTGGATATCAATCATCAGAGTTAATACTTAAGATTTATAAATTTCATATTAAATGCACATTACTAAATTTTTGTCTATATATTCGGTATTTAAAAAATCCATAAAAAGATAATCTTTCCAGAAATAATTTCCAGTTGCTTTAATTATTAGAATATTATCTTAATTTTGAAAATCTAATGCTTATTATCTAAATATTATCAATATTTTTTATCTATAATCAATTTTTATTCGAAAAAAAAATAATTTTATTTATAACATATATTTATTTTATATTTTAGAATTGATATAATTTATTTATTATTTATTTTTAATAATAATATGAACATAATCTTTAATTTACACTTTTGAATTTGTATAACTATATTCATTACATAATTATAAGTATAAAATATTATTAATTTATTGTGTATATTTTCATTTAATTAAAAATATTTAAGAATGCAACATTATTACCTATATTTTAATTTGGTTGATTTATAGAATTTTAATTTTAATTTTTCTTTATTTTTGCATGCTTTACTATTGTGACCGTTCTAAATAAAAAAATATTGTTTATATTTTACATATATTCTTATCGGATTAAAAATATTTAAGAAATTGAAATTACTACTTAGATTTTTGTTTTGTTGATTTATTTATTTGCATGTTCGGTAATTTTTAATTTTGGTAAGTTTTACAATTGTGACCATTTAAAATTAAAACACATTATTGAATTATAACATATATTTTAATGTGATTAAAAATATTTAAAAAGTCAAATTATTAGCTATATTTTAATTTGGTTGATTTATTATTTTGTAAGTTCGGTAACTATTACTATTGATGATTTTTTAAAATAAATATTTCTATTAGGATAATATTCTAATCATTATTCAAAATTAAATAACAAATAAAAGTATATATTATAAATAAAAATATTTTTTCCAACCAAATACATTATAGATTAAAAGTTCTCTTGATTAGTAGTGATGCTATTGGGACCTCATATTTCTGTGATGTTTTTTCTTAGTTTTCTCTGTTGGGCTTAGACACTCTTTTGTATAAAAAAATTCAGCTATTGTGATAATACTCTAATAATTATAGAAAATAAAAAATATTTTTGAAAAGATTCTTTTTTATTAGATTTTCAAATATTAAGCACAATAGATAAAAATTCAGTAATGTGCTTTTAATATGGAAATAATAAATCTTAATCATTAATTAAATTAGACGATTGACATTAATAGTTTTCATTTCTCATAATAGATATCAAATGAGGTGTTCACGGCGGGTTAGATCGGGTCGAATTTGATAAAATCAAACACTCAATCCAATCAATAGTCTTTGGATTAGGTAGAGTGTTCAACACGTACTTCTAAGACTAAATCTGAACCGAATCAACCCGTTCATTAATGGGTTGGATTGGGTTGAGTTGAGTTGGGTTCTCGAGTCACATACTAAATATAATTTTAAAATTATAAATAAAAAATCATTTCAACTAATACATTTATTTTTCCATGCAATACAATGATGGATTTGAAAAATATTGGTCACAAGATGCAATTTGCAAAAGAGTGACTCAATTTGGAGTTTTGTAGCCAAAGTTATGCCACTTTGAAGTTCCATGCACACTTGGTGATCATTTGCTCATAACTCCTTAACCATTCACCAAATGCTCATGATCTTGGATTTTTTGGAAATGGGAGAGAAAGGTCTTCAACTTTTATGTTGACCAAAATTTCATTTGAAGCTTCTTTGATGTTGGAAAGTCAAGTTGAATGTGGTCCAAAAACTTGCCATTTTTGGAAACTTGAAATTACAGGTCACTTTCCATTTTTGGAAACTTTTGATTTGACTTCAAAATCTTCAAGGTAGATGTTTGACATGATGAATAGGCCTCTTTTGGACATGAATGGGATGTATCAAACCATTTCTCCACCTCATAACCCCTCAGTTGACTGCATAGTTGACTTTTATGGGCCTCAGATGTCCTGGAAATGCACTGATGAGTTTGGGCCTCTACCACTTGGTAAAGTTGCTTCAAAATGAACCTTGGCTCATATAAGCTCCTTTAGAATAAACATGTAGCCTTCATCTCAAGGAAAAACTTGCTCTCTTGTACTGATGAATCTCTTGATGCCAATTCTTGTGGATATGATGCAATGCAATATTGAATGATAAATGACCTAAAAAATGAAATGAATGCATGCATAGGAAGGTGCAAATTTGAGGTACTACAATATGTTAATGGTCAAGTCCATTTGTTGGGTTAGAAAAGGTACCCCGAATTCTGGGAGTTACTTCTGGTAATTACTCGACTTCTTCATTCCAAAGAAAAGACTTAAAGTAAAGAACAATCTAAACCCCAACCGGTGGTCAATAGATAGGGTCTCTCAAAGAACGTCATTCAGATCTGTCTACTTATTGGGCTCAAAAGAGGCCCATCACGAGATCGGATCACCCGTAAGCAAAGCATTATCCCTACTTGCCGCTTGAGGTATATATATGATCTAGAGTAAGACGGGGTTCATAACGCTTGGTCCTAGTGACCAAAAAAAAGGAAAACAACATGGGCATTAAACAAAAGCAACCCCGAGGTCATAAGACCTTAACAATTATCTTTAAGTTATGTCCTTGGAGAAACCGACCATCCGACTATATATCGACAGGAAGAAACAAAGTACAGGACCACAACATCCTGTCCAACCAATGGAGACACGCAGAAAGTGCACATATCCCAAAACCCCGTGGAATGACAACAACAAAAGACTCAAGGCGACGTCTGACCACATCAAAGTCGCCATTGAAAATTTATATATCTAGTCATTCCATTATTCCTTTGTAACGAATTCAATTTATATATATATATATATATATATATATATATATATATATATATATATATATATATATATATATATATATATATATATTATAAAAATTGAGAATTTCTAAAATATGAGGTATAAATAACTAGTTCACATGATCATTAAATGAATATTTTAAAATATGAGGTATTAATTTAAATTCAGTGGTTATTATTCAAAGTTCTCAATTCTTATAATAATTAAGATATATATATATATATATATATATATATATATATATATATATATATATATATATATATATATATATATATATATATATATATATATATATATATATATATATATATATATAAAAGAGTGTATCTTATGAAATTGATATCTATCGTAAAAAATGAGAATTGTGGATATCAATCATCAGAGTTAATACTTAAGATTTATAAATTTCATATTAAATGCACATTACTAAATTTTTGTCTATATATTCGGTATTTAAAAAATCCATAAAAAGATAATCTTTCCAGAAATAATTTCCAGTTGCTTTAATTATTAGAATATTATCTTAATTTTGAAAATCTAATGCTTATTATCTAAATATTATCAATATTTTTTTATCTATAATCAATTTTATTCGAAAAAAATTAATTTTATTTATAACATATATTTATTTTATATTTTAGAATTGATATAATTTATTTATTATTTATTTTTAATAATAATATGAACATAATCTTTAATTTACACTTTTGAATTTGTATAACTATATTCATTACATAATTATAAGTATAAAATATTATTAATTTATTGTGTATATTTTCATTTAATTAAAAATATTTAAGAATGCAACATTATTACCTATATTTTAATTTGGTTGATTTATTTAATTTTAATTTTAATTTTTCTTTATTTTTGCATGCTTTACTATTGTGACCGTTCTAAATAAAAAAATATTGTTTATATATTACATATATTCTTATCGGATTAAAAATATTTAAGAAATTGAAATTACTACTTAGATTTTTGTTTTGTTGATTTATTTATTTGCATGTTCGGTAATTTTTAATTTTGGTAAGTTTTACAATTGTGACCATTTTAAATTAAAACACATTATTGAATTATAACATATATTTTAATGTGATTAAAAATATTTAAAAAGTCAAATTATTAGCTATATTTTAATTTGGTTGATTTATTATTTTGTAAGTTCGGTAACTATTACTATTGATAATTTTTTAAAATAAATATTTCTATTAGGATAATATTCTAATCATTATTCAAAATTAAATAACAAATAAAAAAATATATTGTAAATAAAAATATTTTTTCCAACCAAATACATTATAGATTAAAAGTTCTCTTGATTAGTAGTGATGCTATTGGGACCTCATATTTCTGTGATGTTTTTTCTTAGTTTTCTCTGTTGGGCTTAGACACTCTTTTGTATAAAAAAATTCAGCTATTGTGATAATACTCTAATAATTATAGAAAATAAAAAATATTTTTGAAAAGATTCTTTTTTATTAGATTTTCAAGTATTAAGCACAATAGGTAAAAATTCAGTAATGTGCTTTTAATATGGAAATAATAAACCTTAATCATTAATTAAATTAGACGATTGACATTAATAGTTTTCATTTCTCATAATAGATATCAAATGAGGTGTTCACGGCGGGTTAGATCGGGTCGAATTTGATAAAATCAAACACTCAATCCAATCAATAGTCTTTGGTTTAGGTAGAGTGTTCAACACGTACTTCTAAGACTAAATCTGAACCGAATCAACCCGTTCATTAATGGGTTGGATTGGGTTGAGTTGAGTTGGGTTCTCGAGTCACGTACTAAATATAATTTTAAAATTATAAATAAAAAATCATTTCAACTAATACATTTATTTTTCCATGCAATGCAATGATGGATTTGAAAAATATTGGTCACAAGAAGCAATTTGCAAAAAGAGTGACTCAATTTGGAGTTTTGTAGCCAAAGTTATGCCACTTTGAAGTTCCATGCACACTTGGTGATCATTTGCTCATAACTCCTTAACCATTCATCAGATGCTCATGATCTTGAATTTTTTGGAAATGGGAGAGAAAGATCTTCAACTTTCATGTTGACCAAAATTTCATTTGAAGCTTCTTTGATGTTGGAAAGTCAAGTTGAATATGGTCCAAAAACTTGCCATTTTTGGAAACTTGAAATTACAGGTCACTTTCCATTTTTGGAAACTTTTGATTTGACTTCAAAATCTTCAAGGTAGATGTTTGATGTAACACCCTTCTAAAATACCCCAATAATAATTAAAACAACAAATACAAATCAGAATAGATATGCAATTTCAGGGTGTCACACTTGACACTTCACACCATTCACCAAAATAGTTTGTCATGCTCATTTAATAATCAAAATAAAATATTGCACAATTCGCAGCGGATAGAGATCTAATCAATCATGCAAACCATATAACACATTACATGTATAGTTGTTCAACAACCAAAATGAAAACAAAGTAAAACATCCCGTCCCGATGTTACATCTACCAGAGCATGACCCACTAAGGAACTACACTAGACTCCAAGCACTAGCTTCTACTCAATCACTGCTCGTTACCTGAAACATAGTTGTAAGGGTGAGTTCCTCAATCGATATAATAAGCATTATAAAATATCATGTAATGCTAAGTAATTTAACACATTTCATCACCCAAATCAGATCACACATTCAGCAACGGCAACATCAACTCAAAATCATAATCATACTCAACCCAACACAAAACACACGTATAATATTGGAATACATCCATTCATATTATACGCCATACATATATTATGCAATGAGACTTCATGCATGCGGTACCGACTATTCGTGAACACATAGTTCAACCTCACCGATCAAACCCAGATACGGCTACCAAGCTCACTAGTCCCACTCATTTGAGACCTAGTGACTCACTCACTAATTCCTCACCATGGGAATTAGCTACCACCCCAAGGGCTATGCTATGCACGCTAAATCACCTAGCATGCAAACATCAACAACAATCCACAATAACTCACTCACTAATTCCTCACCATGGGAATTAGCTACCACCATAAAGGCCATACTATACACGCTAAATCACCTAGCATGCAACCATCAACAACAATCCACAATGGACATATGCTCACACTCTAAGCCATAAACAGTTCATCCACAATTGCATACATAACAGATACATTCACAGCATTATGCATACCATCATACATCATCAGCATATTTATCACAGAATCATATTCATATCATGCCAAATAATAAATCACAGTATTAGCACACTCTACTAATACCTATACTGCTCAAAACAACGGGAAATGATCCCTACTACATCATACACCAATATAGGCCAAACGTCAAATATGTATACAATATTTGAATATCAATTTTCCACTTTCCAAACAGTGTTAACCGGTTAACGCCCTGGGTTAACCGGTTAACGCAACACAGAACACGCTTCCTGGCACATTTTAACAGTGTTAACCGGTTAACGCCCTGGGTTAACCGGTTAACGCAAGACAGACAGCAATTTCTCATAATTCATAACAGTGTTAACCGGTTAACACCCTGGGTTAACCGGTTAACGCAAGACAGAAAGCTGTTCCTGCGCTAACACGAACAGAATGCAGAATCCCCCGCATTTTTCGCCGTCGGAGGACTTCCGGACCTCCGATTTCAATTCCGTAAAAAGCTACACGTCCAGAAATTTACGATTCACCCACATATAGATTCAATTACAGTTTTAACATAACTTATTCATCACAATTTACAGCATTCCTCATCCCAATTAGGGTCAATTCAATGGCTTATTACTACCCATTACATGTTAACCCATAATACCCATTAAACGACGATAAACCCCCCTTACCTGAGTTAATCCGGCAAATCCTTTAGCTTCAAGCTTTTCCCTTCTTCAACCCTTGTTCTCTTGCTCTTCCTCTTTGCCCTTTTCTCACTTTCTGTCGCTTCTCTGGTTTTCACGTGAAAAAACCCTTTTTACCAAATGGAACTCTTTATATATATTCCAACTTTATTATTCCAATAATAATCCAATAATATTCCAATTATTTAATTAAATTAATAGATATACTATTAACTTAAATTAAATAATTATCATATTTTATCGGGGTGTTACAACTCCCCCCCACTAAAAGAGTTTTCGTCCTCGAAAACATACCTCAAGCGAATAACTCTGGATAAGACTCCTTCATCTGACTCTCAAGTTCCCAAGTCACATTGCCACCTGCTGGTCCTCCCCAAGCTACCTTTACCAAAGAAATCTCTTTACCCCGCAACTTCTTCAACTCTCGATCCTCGATCCTCATAGGTGATGTTTCAACAGTCAGGTTATCTCTCACTTGTACATCATCTACTTAGACCACATGCGACGGATCAGGAATGTACCTCCTCAACTGAGACACATGAAAAACCTCATGCAAATTCGCAAGTGACGGCGGTAAAGCGACACGATAGGCTACCTCTCCTATCCTCTCCAAAATCTGATAAGGACCAATAAATCGAGGTGTCAACCTCTTCGACTTCAAAGCTCGACCAACCCCAGTTATCGGAGTAACACGAAGAAACACATGATCTCCCTCTTGAAACTCAAGTGACTTCCTCCTCTTGTCGTGATAACTCTTCTGACGACTCTGAGCAATCCTCATCTTCTCCTGAATCATCTTAATCTTTTCCGTAGTTTGTTGAACAATCTCCGGTCCAACCACAACACTCTCACCGGACTCATACCAACATAAAGGTGTCCGACATCTCCTACCATACAAAGCTTCAAACGGTGCCATACCAATGCTCGAATGAAAACTATTGTTGTAGGTAAACTCAATAAAAGGTAAATAACAATCCCAAGCACCTCCCTTTTCCAAAACACAAGCCCTCAAAAGATCCTCCAGTGACTGAATCGTCCTCTCAGTCTGACCATCAGTCTGCGGATGATATGCGGAACTCAATCTCAGCTTAGTTCCCAAAGCCCTCTGCAAACCTTCCCAGAACTTCGATGTAAATCTAGGATCTCTGTCCGAAACAATACTCGACGGAATACCATGCAAACTTACAATTTTCTCAATATACAACTCAGCTAATCTCTCTAACGGATAGTCCATTCTGATCGGAATGAAATGAGCCGATTTTGTCAATCTGTCAACAATCACCCAAATAGCTTCAAAATTCTTAATTGTCCTCGGTAAACCAGAAACAAAATCCATACTGATACTATCCCACTTCCACTCTGGAATAGTCAACGGTTGCATTAGCCCAGACGGCTTCTGATGCTCAATCTTTGACTTCTGACAAGTCAAACAAGAATAAACAAAACTCGCAATTTCCCTTTTCATTCCCGGCCACCAAAATAACTTTTTCAAATCATGATACATCTTCGTAGCCCCAGGATGAATACTCAGGCCACTACGATGTCCTTCCTCAAGAATACTCTTCTTAAGTTCGGTAACATCCGGAATACACACCCGATTACCAAATTTCAAAACACCATTCTCATCAACTCTGAATTCACCACCTTGACCTTGATTCACTAGAGTCAACTTATCAACCAAAAGCACATCGGATTTCTGACCCTCTCTAATCTCATCCAGAATACCACTCGTTAACTTCAACATTCCCAATTTAACACTATTGTGAGTACTCTCACACACCAAACTCAAGTCTCTAAACTGCTCAATTAAATCCAATTCCTTAACCATTAACATAGACATATGCAATGATTTCCGACTCAATGCATCGGCCACTACGTTTGCTTTACCCGGATGGTAATTCAAACCAAAGTCATAATCCTTCAGAAACTCTAACCATCTCCTCTGTCTCATATTCAGCTCTTTCTGATCAAACAAATACTTTAAACTTTTATGGTCACTGAAAACCTCAAATCTTGACCCGTACAAGTAATGCCTCCATAACTTCAGAACAAATACCACAGCTGCCAACTCTAAATCGTGTGTCGGATAGTTCCCCTCATGAACCTTCAGTTGTCTCGAAGCATACGCTACAACCTGCTTATTCTGCATTAAAACACCACCCAAACCCAACAATGAAGCATCACAGAAAACCTCAAATGGTTCCGATGGACTTGGTAATATCAGAATAGGAGCAGTAGTTAACCTTCTCTTTAACTCTTGGAAACCTTCTTCACATTTTGAGTCCCAAACAAACGCTTGCCCCTTTCTAGTCAACATCGTTAACGGTAACGCCAACTTAGAAAATCCCTCAATGAATTTCCTATAATAACCTGCAAGTCCAATAAAACTCCTTATCTCAGAAACTGACTTCGGAGCTTCCCACTCAGATACCGCTTCTATCTTAGAAGGATCAACGGCAACACCACCTCTTGAAATCACATGACCAAGAAAACTAACCTCTTCTAACCAAAATTCACACTTAGACAGTTTAGCAAATAACTTCTTTTCTCGTAGAACTCCTAAAACCACTCTCAAATGTTCAGCATGCTCTTCTTCAGATTTCGAATACACCAAAATATCGTCAATAAACACCACAACAAACTTGTCTAGGTACGGATGGAAAATCCTATTCATATACTCCATAAATACTCCAGGCGCATTAGTCACACCAAAAGGCATTACAGAATACTCAAAATGTCCATACCTTGTTTTGAAAGCAGTCTTCTGAATATCCTCAGTTTTCACACGTATCTGATGATACCCCGATCTCAAATCTATTTTACTGAACACACTCGCACCAACCAACTGATCCATCAAATCATCAATCCTCGGCAAAGGATACCGATTCTTGATCGTCACTTTATTCAGTTGCCTATAGTCCACACACAACCTCATAGTACCTTCTTTCTTCTTAACCAATAACACTGGTGCGCCCCACGGTGACACACTCGGACGAATGAATTTCTTATCCAACAGATCTTCCAACTGACTCTTCAATTCAGTTAACTCAACAGCAGACATACGGTACGGAGCCATCGATATCGGCCTAGTACCAGGTACCAAATCAATCGAGAACTCAACTTCACGCTCTGGCGGTAATTCATTCACTTCTTCAGGAAACACATCAGGAAAATCACACACCACGGTTAGATTGCAAATCACCAGTTTATCTTTAGCCTCCAAAGTCGCTAACAGCATAAACAACTCTGCCCCATCTGCTACTGCCTCATCAAAGGGAGTGTAATACTTCGACAGCTCTGTGAACTTAGCAGCATACTCAGTAACAGACCGATTGCCTTGCTTCAATTCTAAGAACTCTATCTCTTTCTTTCCTCTGACATCCTCTGGAAAGTACTTCCTCAGGAATCTCTCTCTGAACACCGCCTAAGTGATCTCAGCACTCCCAGCAGCTTCCAACTCAGTGCGGGCAGCAACCCACCAATCATCTGCTTCCTCTGACAGCATATGCGTACCGAACCTGACCTTCTGGTTATCGGCACACTCAGTCACTCGGAAGATCCTCTCGATCTCCTTCAACCACTTCTGAGCACCATCTGGATCGTATGCTCCCTTGAACATTGGAGGATTGTTCTTCTGGAACTCACTCAGTTGACGAGCAGCTCCCATTCCCACAACATTCGGATTCCCTCCAAGTACTCCAGCTAGCATACCTAGAGCCTCAGCAATCGCAGCATCGTCTCTACCTCTTCCAGCCATCTCTATTCTGAGAACCCAACAAGCTAAAACAATAAGTACTGATAGGATTACACAACACCTATCACATACAGGGAAACAGAATAATTACGACTCGACTCGACCGACTATGCTCTGATACCACTAATGTAACACCCTTCTAAAATACCCCAATAATAATTAAAACAACAAATACAAATCAGAGTAGATATGCAATTTCAGGGTGTCACACTTGACACTTCACACCATTCACCAAAATAGTTTGTCATGCTCATTTAATAATCAAAATAAAATATTGCACAATTCGCAGCGGATAGAGATCTAATCAATCATGCAAACCATGTAACACATTACATGTATAGTTGTTCAACAACCAAAATGAAAACAAAGTAAAACATCCCGTCCCGATGTTACATCTACCAGAGTATGACCCACTAAGGAACTACACTAGACTCCAAGCACTAGCTTCTACTCAATCACTGCTCGTTACCTGAAACATAGTTGTAAGGGTGAGTTCCTCAATCGATATAATAAGCATTATAAAATATCATGTAATGCTAAGTAATTTAACACATTTCATCACCCAAATCAGATCACACATTCAGCAACGGCAACATCAACTCAAAATCATAATCATACTCAACCCAACACAAAACACACGTATAATATTGGAATATATCCATTCATATTATACGCCATACATATATTAATGCAATGAGACTTCATGCATGCGGTACCGACTATTCGTGAACACATAGTTCAACCTCACCGATCAAACCCAGATACGGCTACCAAGCTCACTAGTCTCACTCATTTGAGACCTAGTGACTCACTCACTAATTCCTCACCATGGGAATTAGCTACCACCCCAAGGGCTATGCTATGCACGCTAAATCACCTAGCATGCAAACATCAACAACAATCCACAATAACTCACTCACTAATTCCTCACCATGGGAATTAGCTACCACCATAAAGGCCATACTATACACGCTAAATCACCTAGCATGCAACCATCAACAACAATCCACAATGGACATATGCTCACACTCTAAGCCATAAACAGTCCATCCACAATTGCATACATAACAGATACATTCACAGCATTATGCATACCATCATACATCATCAGCATATTTATCACAGAATCATATTCATATCATGCCAAATAATAAATCACAGTATTAGCACACTCTACTAATACCTATACTGCTCAAAACAACGGGAAATGATCCCTACTACATCATACACCAATATAGGCCAAACGTCAAATATGTACACAATATTTGAATATCAATTTTCCACTTTCCAAACAGTGTTAACCGGTTAACGCCCTGGGTTAACCGGTTAACGCAACACAGAACACGCTTCCTGGCACATTTTAACAGTGTTAACCGGTTAACGCCCTGGGTTAACCGGTTAACGCAAGACAGACAGCAATTTCTCATAATTCATAACAGTGTTAACCGGTTAACACCCTGGGTTAACCGGTTAACGCAAGACAAAAAGCTGTTCCTGCGCTAACACGAACAGAATGCAGAATCCCCCGCATTTTTCGCCGTCGGAGGACTTCCGGACCTCCGATTTCAATTCCGTAAAAAGCTACACGTCCAGAAATTTACGATTCACCCACATATAGATTCAATTACAGTTTTAACATAACTTATTCATCACAATTTACAGCATTCCTCATCCCAATTAGGATCAATTCAATGGCTTATTACTACCCATTACATGTTAACCCATAATACCCATTAAACGACGATAAACCCCCCTTACCTGAGTTAATCCGGCAAATCCTTTAGCCTCAAGCTTTTCCCTTCTTCAACCCTTGTTCTCTTGCTCTTCCTCTTTGCCCTTTTCTCACTTTCTGTCGCTTCTCTGGTTTTCACGTGAAAAAACCCTTTTTAACAAATGGAACTCTTTATATATATTCCAACTTTATTATTCCAATAATAATCCAATAATATTCCAATTATTTAATTAAATTAATAAATATACTATTAACTTAAATTAAATAATTATCATATTTTATCGGGGTGTTACATTTGACATGATGAATAGGCCTCTTTTGGACATGAATGGGATGTATCAAACCATTTCTCCACCTCATAACCCCTCAGTTGACTGCATAGTTGACTTTTATGGGCCTCAGATGTCCTGGAAATGCACTGATGAGTTTGGGCCTCTACCACTTGGTAAAGTTGCTTCAAAATGAACCATGGCTCATATAAGCTCTTTTAGAATAAACATGTAGCCTTCATCTCAAGGAAAAACTTGCTCTCTTGTACTGATGAATCTCTTGATGCCAATTCTTGTGGATATGATGCAATGCAATATTGAATGATAAATGACCTAAAAAATGAAATGAATGCATGCATAGGAAGGTGCAAATTTGAGGTACTACAATATGTTAATGGTCAAGTCCATTTGTTGGGTTAGAAAAGGTACCCCGAATTCTGGGAGTTACTTCTGGTAATTACTCGACTTCTTCATTCCAAAGAAAAGACTTAAAGTAAAGAACAATCTAAACCCCAACCGGTGGTCAATAGATAGGGTCTCTCAAAGAATGTCATCCAGATCTGTCTACTTATTGGGCTCAAAAGAGGCTCATCACGAGATCGGATCACCCGTAAGCAAATCATTATCCCTACTTGCCGCTTGAGGTATATATATGATCTAGAGTAAGACGGGGTTCATAACGCTTGGTCCTAGTGACAAAAAAAAAGGAAAACAACATGGGCATTAAACAAAAGCAACCCCGAGGTCATAAGACCCTAACAATTATCTTTAAGTTATGTCCTTGGAGAAACCGACCATCCGACTATATATCGACAGGAAGAAACAAAGTGCAGGACCACAACATCCTGTCCAACCAATGGAGACACGCAGAAAGTGCACATATCCCAAAACCCCGTGGAATGACAACAACAAAAGACTCAAGGCGACGTCTGACCACATCAAAGTCGCCATTGAAAATTTATATATCTAGTCATTCCATTATTCCTTTGTAACGAATTCAATTTATATATATATATATATATATATATATATATATATATATATATATATATATATATATATATATATATATATATATATATATATATATATATATATATATTATAAAAATTGAGAATTTCTAAAATATGAGGTATAAATAACTAGTTCACATGATCATTAAATGAATATTTTAAAATATGAGGTATTAATTTAAATTCAGTGGTTATTATTCAAAGTTCTCAATTCTTAAAATAATTAGGATATATATATATATATATATATATATATATATATATATATATATATATATATATATATATATATATATATATATATATATATATATAAATAAGAGTGTATCTTATGAAATTGATATCTATCGTAAAAAATGAGAATTGTGGATATCAATCATCAGAGTTAATACTTAAGATTTATAAATTTCATATTAAATGCACATTACTAAATTTTTGTCTATATATTCGGTATTTAAAAAATCCATAAAAAGATAATCTTTCCAGAAATAATTTCCAGTTGCTTTAATTATTAGAAAATTATCTTAATTTTAAAAATCTAATGCTTATTATCTAAATATTATCAATATTTTTTATCTATAATCAATTTTTATTCGAAAAAAATTAATTTTATTTATAACATATATTTATTTTATATTTTAGAATTGATATAATTTATTTATTATTTATTTTTAATAATAATATGAACATAATCTTTAATTTACACTTTTGAATTTGTATAACTATATTCATTACATAATTATAAGTATAAAATATTATTAATTTATTGTGTATATTTTCATTTAATTAAAAATATTTAAGAATGCAACATTATTACCTATATTTTAATTTGGTTGATTTATTTAATTTTAATTTTAATTTTTCTTTATTTTTGCATGCTTTACTATTGTGACCGTTCTAAATAAAAAAATATTGTTTATATATTACATATATTCTTATCGGATTAAAAATATTTAAGAAATTGAAATTACTACTTAGATTTTTGTTTTGTTGATTTATTTATTTGCATGTTCGGTAATTTTTAATTTTGGTAAGTTTTACAATTGTGACCATTTTAAATTAAAACAGATTATTGAATTATAACATATATTTTAATGTGATTAAAAATATTTAAAAAGTCAAATTATTAGCTATATTTTAATTTGGTTGATTTATTATTTTGTAAGTTCGGTAACTATTACTATTGATAATTTTTTAAAACATATATTTCTATTAGGATAATATTCTAATCATTATTCAAAATTAAATAACAAATAAAAAATATATTATAAATAAAAATATTTTTTCCAACCAAATACATTATAGATTAAAAGTTCTCTTGATTAGTAGTGATGCTATTGGGACCTCATATTTCTGTGATGTTTTTTCTTAGTTTTCTCTGTTGGGCTTAGACACTCTTTTGTATAAAAAAATTCAGCTATTGTGATAATACTTTAATAATTATAGAAAATAAAAAATATTTTTGAAAAGATTCTTTTTTATTAGATTTTCAAATATTAAGCACAATAGGTAAAAATTCAGTAATGTGCTTTTAATATGGAAATAATAAATCTTAATCATTAATTAAATTAGACGATTGACATTAGTAGTTTTCATTTCTCATAATAGATATCAAATGAGGTGTTCACGGCGGGTTAGATCGGGTCGAATTTGATAAAATCAAACACTCAATCCAATCAATAGTCTTTGGATTAGGTAGAGTGTTCAACACGTACTTCTAAGACTAAATCTGAACCGAATCAACCCGTTCATTAATGGGTTGGATTGGGTTGAGTTGAGTTGGGTTCTCGAGTCACGTACTAAATATAATTTTAAAATTATAAATAAAAAATCATTTCAACTAATACATTTATTTTTCCATGCAATGCAATGATGGATTTGAAAAATATTGGTCACAAGAAGCAATTTGCAAAAAGAGTGACTCAATTTGGAGTTTTGTAGCCAAAGTTATGCCACTTTGAAGTTCCATGCACACTTGGTGATCATTTGCTCATAACTCCTTAACCATTCATCAGATGCTCATGATCTTGGATTTTTTGGAAATGGGAGAGAAAGATCTTCAACTTTCATGTTGACCAAAATTTCATTTGAAGCTTCTTTGATGTTGGAAAGTCAAGTTGAATGTGGTCTAAAAACTTGCCATTTTTGGAAACTTGAAATTACAGGTCACTTTCCATTTTTGGAAACTTTTGATTTGACTTCAAAATCTTCAAGGTAGATGTTTGACATGATGAATAGGCCTCTTTTGGACATGAATGGGATGTATCAAACCATTTCTCCACCTCATAGCCCCTCAGTTGATTGCACAGTTGATTTTTATGGGCCTCAGATGTCCTGGAAATGCACTGATGAGTTTGGGCCTCTACCACTTGGTAAAGTTGATTCAAAATGAACCTTGGCTCATATAAGCTCTTTCAGAATAAACACGTAGCCTTCATCTCAAGGAAAATGTTGCTCTCTTGTACTGATGAATCTCTTGATGCCAATTCTTGTGGATATGATGCAATGCAATATGGAATGATAAATGACCTAAAAAATGAAATGAATGCATGCATAGGGAGGTGAAAATTCGAGGTACTACAGCTACCCCTATTCAATCAACTGAGAACCTGAACGGATGAGAGGAACGACTATCAGACTTTCAAGTAAACAGGGATTGAATACCAAAAGAACCGGAAAATTTGCACTGTGCAGGGGATAAAGCTAAGAAAGCGAGGCCATTTACCGATGGCGGCTTCAAAGCAGGCTTTAATATTTACCGATATCAAAGACAGCGAGGCCATTTACCGATGGCGGCTGCAAAACAACACTTGATATTTACCGATATCAAGGAGAGCGAGGCCATTTACCGATGGCGGCTTCAAAACAACACTTGATATTTACTGATATCAAGGAAAGCGAGGCCATTTACCGATGGCGGCTTCAAAACAATCGACTTGATATTCACTGATATCAAGGAAAGCGAGGCCATTTACTGATGGCGGCTTCAAAACAGGACTTGATATTCACTGATATCAAGGAGAGCGAGGCCATTTACCGATGGCGGCTTCCAAACAGTCGACTTGATATGCACTGATATCAAGGAAAGCGAGGCCATTTACCGATGGCGGCTTCAAAACAGTCGACTTGATATTCACTGATATCAAGGAAAGCGAGGTCATTTACCGATGGCGGCTTCAAAACAGGACTTGATATTCAGTGATATCAAGGAGAGCGAGGCCATTTACCGATGGCGGCTGGGGAATAAAAATTGATTTTTACCGATATCAAAGAAAGCGAGGCCATTTACCGATGGCGGCTTTACTGGGATTTTGATATTTACTGATATCAAAGAAAGCGAGGCCATTTACCGATGGCGGCTTTACTGGGATTTGATATTTACCGATATCAAAGACAGCGAGGCCATTTACCGATGGCGGCTTTACTGGGATTTGATATTTACTGATATCAAAGAAAGCGAGGTCATTTACCGATGGCGGCTTTACTGGGATTTGATATTTACCGATATCAAAGAAAGCGAGGCCATTTACCGATGGCGGCTTTACTGGGATTTGATATTTACCGATATCAAAGAAAGCGAGGCCATTTACCGATGGCGGCTTTACTGGGATTTGATATTTACCGATATCAAAGAAAGCGAGGCCATTTACCGATGGCGGCTTTACTGGGATTTGATATTTATCAAAGAGAGGATACACGACCAGACATTTACCGATGACTGGGAAGAAAGGATACATGACCAGACATTTACCGATGACTGGGAAGAAAGAAACCACGACCAGACATCTACAGATGACTGGGAAAGACTCGATGTTTACCGACATCGAAAGATGATGTTCAGAAGTGAAACAAGACCAGACATTTACCGATGACTGGGAAGGAACTCGATGTTTACCGACATCGAAAGATGATATTTACCGACACCAAAGAAAGAAGGCACGACCAGACATTTACCGATGACTGGGAAGGGACTCGACGTTTACCGACATCGAAAGATGATGTTTACCGACACCAAAGAAAGAAGGCACGACCAGACATTTACCGATGACTGGGAAGGGACTCGAGGTTTACCGACATCGAAAGATGATGTTTACCGACACCAAATAAAGAAGGCACGACCAGACATTTACCGATGACTGGGAAGGGACTCGACGTTTACCGACATCGAAAGATGATGTTTACCGACACCAAAGAAAGAAGGCACGACCAGACATTTACCGATGACTGAGAAAGAACTCGATGTTTATCGACATCGAAAGATGATGTTTACCGACACCAAAGAAAGACGACCGATGTTTACCGACATCGAAAGATGATGTTTAGAAGTGAAACAAGACCAGACATTTACCGATGACTGGGAAAGAACTCGATGTTTACCGACATCGAAAGATGATGTTCAGAAGTGAAACAAGACGACTGATGTTTACCGACATCGAAAGATGATGTTTACCGACACCAAAGAAAGACGACCGATGTTTACCGACATCGAAAGATGATGTTTACCGACACCAAAGAAAGACGACCGATGTTTACCGACATCGAAAGATGATGTTTACCGACACCAAAGAAAGACGACCGATGTTTACCGACATCGAAAGATGATGTTTACCGACACCAAAAAGAAAGGACACACACGAGTGTTAACAGAACGATTCTTTTTTATAGACGCCACGCGAGACATGCCATTTACTGATGACCAACGATTGGGATTCGACGTTTACCGACATCGAAAGATGATGTTTACCGACACCAAAGAAAGAAAGAACACACATGGGTGTTGACACGACACTTACTGGTATCACAAGGATGACATCTACATATGTCAAAACAAGGCAGACGCTTGTCGGGGACTAAACTGGGGAGTCAAGCTTTCCTTTCACGGACGGGTGAGGAAATAAACCTCTCTGGGGATTATTGATTCTGAATGCTGCCGAGAGCACCCGCTGCAAGTGTGCCATACAGATGTTGAAAACTGATCCGCCTCTGCTCGGGATATGATCCAATCTGGCTTAACACATGTATGCATATGTTTGAGTTTTCTATGGCGTAATGCTCCACACTGGATGGAAATGCTACGCGATTTGAGGATGCAAATGCAAATGATGATTACTATATGCAAGATGCAAAGGGAGGAAAACTCCTGCTGGGAAAGCACATGATCACTTTGCTGAGCACACAATTCTGATTCGATCTTCCAACTCTGTGGGGAGACACAACACTTCGGCTGTGGATACTTACTGATCTGACATTCTTGGAACGGCAGAGAACCCAACTCAACTGGGGAGTCACTTGTTGGGCAAACACCAACCTCTCGACCATGCTGGGGAAAAGCACTGCTGCTGGGGAAAGGATAACCCTCACTGGGGACGACCTTCACTGAACCCGATCCGCTTGGGGACTTCGCTGGGGAAGAACAACCAACGCACCTCCGTCGGGGAAACAACAACCTTCAGACTGGCTGGGGAAATAACACTCTCCACCCTGCTAGGGGAAACAACACACTTCAGACCTGGCTGCTGCAGGAAACACCGATCTAGAAACTGCTGGGGAGACCAGTTCTAAACTTGCTTTAGACGACCCAACTTTTTACACTACTGGACAGTGTTGAAACACCTTTGAACAACCTGTGGCTCATCTGCTTCAGCCAGCAATCAAAGATAGTAACCTGCAAAACAGCAAGACATACATGCCCCAGGGGATTGTATGGACAAAATACACTCAAGTGTACTCAACATTCAAAATGATTTTCAAATGTTTTATCTTTCTGCAAGTTATTGTCTAGCCTTCATGTTTTTTATGCAATGTTTATCAAAAATTCGGACGTTTTTGCAAACAAAACAGTAAAATAAAAAACAAGAGAGCAATTTGACTGAATAACGACTTTTATTGATTGAAAATGGCCTATAAAGGCAAATACATCAGGAAGCAATTCCTAGGAAGAGGTAATTGCGCCAAAAAGAAATAAACTATCCTATTGGCAATGTGAACACGGCATCCACTATTTTCCAATTCTGTTATGACTCGTATATCCTCAATTTCCCCAAATTCTTCGCCTTCTGAGAAGAATGATTGGACCGATCATATCCTTCAAGATGGTAGACACTGAAGCGCGATGAAGTATAGATAACTCAGACTGTAGTCTTCGCTTTAATCCCTCTTTTGCCTGGATCGCCTTTTCAGGTTTTCAATCCACCGGGATACCCATTTTTGCCTAAGCCGCCTTTGCAGGTTTTCGACTTACCGGGTGTACATATTTTTTTTATTCTTTATCCCTAATTTTTGCCCGAACCTTTTTCTTTTTTCTTTTTGGTTCGCCGGGATGCCCTTTTTTGCCTGGACTCTTTTTTTCTTTTTGTCCAGCGAGTCAGTTTATGCGAAGTATTTTTTGACTACATCTGAGTTAACAGGGGACGGAAAATATTCACCATCCATAGTTGTAAGCATCAAGGCTCCACCAGAAAAGACCTTCTTAACAACATACGGACCTTCATAATTCGGAGTCCACTTGCCCCTGTTATCTGTACCGGGAGGAAGGATCCTCTTCAAAACTAAATCACCTATCTGATAGCTTCGAGGATGCACTTTCTGATCAAAAGCCTTCTTCATCCTTCTCTGATATAGTTGCCCATGGCACACGGCTGCCAATCGCTTCTCCTCAATAAGGCTCAACTCATTGAACCTTGTTCGAATCCATTCAACTTCGTCTAACTTGACATCCAACAGGACTCTTAGAGAAGGAATCTCCACTTCAACAGGTAGGACTGCTTCCATACCATACACAAGGGAGTAAGGGGTTGCCCCGGTCGACGTACGTACTGAAGTACGGTACCCATGCAAAGCGAAAGGCAACATCTCATGCCAATCCTTGTACGTCACAACCATCTTCTGCACAATCTTCTTAATGTTCTTGTTTACCGCCTCTACAACACCATTCATCTTTGGTCTGTAAGGAGAAGAATTGTGATGTTCGATCTTGAAATCTTTGCAGAGCTCTTTCATCATCTTGTTATTGAGATTCGAACCATTATCAGTGATGATTCTCTCAGGAACCCCATAACGATAGATAATTTCTTTCTTAATGAATCGGGCAACCACTTGCTTGGTAACGTTGGCATAGGAAGTTGCTTCCACCCACTTGGTGAAGTAATCGATCGCAACCAGGATGAAGCGATGCCCATTAGAAGCAGTAGGTTCAATCTTCCCAATCATATCGATGCCCCACATCGCGAATGGCCAAGGAGAATTCATAACATTCAGAAGGTTTGGTGGTACATGCACTTTATCTGCATAGATCTGACATTTATGGCACTTCTGAGTGTATTTAAAACAATCGGATTCCATGGTTATCCAGTAATAGCCGGCTCTCAACAACTTCTTGGCCATTGCATGACCACCAGCGTGGGTACCGAAAGACCCTTCGTGTACTTCTTGCATTAACATGTCTGCTTCGTGTCTATCCACGCATCTGAGCAGAACCATGTCAAAGTTCCTCTTGTACAACACATCATCCTGGTTCAAATAAACGCTTCCAGCTAGCCTTCTCAACATCTTCTTGTCATTCTTTGAAGCTCCTTCAGGATACTCCTGGCTTTTGAGGAAATTCTTAATATCAAAGAACCATGGCTTCTCATCAACGACAGACTCGGCTGCAAACACATACGCAGGCCTCTCGAGTCGATTCACAGCAACGTGTGGTACATGATTATGCCAATGGACTTTAATCATGGAAGACAATGTGGCTAAGGCATCAGCCATCTGATTTTCATCTCGGGGTACATGATACAACTTCACTGTCTTGAAGAAAGTCAGGATCCTTCTGGTGTAGTCTCTATAAGGAATCAAATGCGGCTGATGAGTATTCCAGTCTCCATTGACTTGGTTAATCACTAGAGCGGAATCTCCATAAATGTCCAGAGTTTTGATCCTTAGATCGGTGGCTTCCTCAATCCCCATGATACAAGCCTCGTACTCAGCCTCGTTGTTGGTTACTTCAAAAGTCAATCTGGCAGAAAAAGGTAAGTGTGCACCTTTAGGATTGATGAGTACTGCCCCAACACCATTTCCATTCATATTTACCGCGCCATCAAACATCAGTGTCCACTTGTCATCAGGATCTGGTCCTTCCTCGACAAGAGGCTCTTCACAATCTTTCATCTTTAAGTACATGATGTCTTCATCGGAGAATTCAAACATCATCGGCTGATAATCATCAATTGGTTGCTCAGCAAGGTAATCAGACAGAATACTACCCTTGATGGCCTTTTGAGACGTGTACTGGATATCATACTCTGTTAAAATCATCTGCCAATGAGCCACTCGTCCGGTGAGAGCCGGCTTTTCAAAGATGTACTTCACTGGGTCCATCTTAGAAATCAACAAGGTAGTATGGTTCAACATATACTGTCTTAGTCGGCGAGCAGCGCATGCCAAAGCGCAACAAGTTTTCTCGAGCAGTGAATATCTTGTTTCACAGTCGGTAAACTTTTTGCTAAGGTAGTATATTGCATGCTCTTTTCGACCAGACTCGTCATGCTGTCCCAATACACACCCCATCGAATTCTCTGTTACTAAAAGGTACATTATCAGAGGCCTCCCGGGAACTGGAGGTATAAGAATTGGAGGTTTCTGCAAATATTATTTTATCTTATCAAAAGCCTTTTGACAGTCATTGTTCCACCTGATTGCTTGATCTTTTCTTAGCAATTTGAATATCGGTTCGCACGTGGATGTTAGGTGAGATACGAACCGTGCAATGTAGTTCAGTCTCCCTAAAAACCCACGGACCTGCTTTTCTGTTCTTGGTTCAGGCATTTCTTGAATAGCTTTTACTTTCGCTGGATCAACCTCAATCCCTTTCTCACTGACAATGAAACCTAACAGCTTTCCGGATCTCACTCCAAACGTACACTTGTTTGGATTCAGCCTCAGTTTGAATTTTCTCAGCCTTTCAAACAACTTTTGTAGATTTACCAAGTGCTCCTCTTCTGTCTGAGACTTCGCAATCATGTCATCCACGTACACTTCGATTTCTTTGTGCATCATGTCATGAAAGAGAGTGGTCATAGCCCTCTGATAGGTAGCACCAGTATTCTTTAGCCCAAATGGCATCACCTTATAGTAGAACGTACCCCAAGGTGTAATGAATGTCGTCTTTTCCATGTCTTCTGGCGCCATCTTGATCTGATTATAGCCAGAAAATCCATCCATGAAAGAGAAAACCGAGGACTGAGCAGTGTTATCTACCAATACATCAATGTGAGGTAATGGGAAATCATCTTTCGGACTGGCTCTGTTTAAATCTCGGTAATCGACACACATCCTGACTTTACCATCCTTCTTCGGCACGGGCACGATATTGGCCACCCAAGGGGGATAATTGGTAACTGCTAGAAAACCCGCATCCAACTGCTTCTGAACTTCCTCTTTGATCTTGACAGCCATATCAGGACTAGTTCTGCGAAGCTTCTGCTTTACCGAAGGACAATCTTCTTTGAGAGGTAGCCTGTGCACCACAATGTCTGTATCCAACCCAGGCATATCTTGATACGACCATGCGAATATCTCCACATACTCTCGCAGCATTTCAATCAGCCCTCTCTTGACCTTTTCCTCTAAAGCAGCCCCTATCTTGATCTCTTTCCTGGCGTCCTCAGTACCAAGATTAATGACTTCCAGCTCTTCCTGATGAGGTTGGATGACCCTTTCCTCCTGCTTCAATAATCTGGCCAATTCTTTGGGGGAGTTCACAGTCTTCTTCACTCTCCTCTTCGGCTTGGTAAATGGGATTATCAAGGTCATACTGAGTCATAACAGAACTGTTTTTAATGGAATCCGCAAGATCAATTCTGCACGAATGATGTTTAATGCTTTATTTTAGAAAAGAGTTCAAGGAAGTCACAAAAACAAAAAAACATTGCCATTTTTATTGTTTTGAAAGTGAAAGTAAAAATAGAAAGACAGTGAGCACAAATTTGATTGCAAAACGTCATTTATTAATGATAATCATCGAAAATTCAAACATGATGTGGCCCTACAATGAACCACTACGCCTCGGGTAGAGCGTAAGGTTTTTATGCAAAATGAAAAACAAAAGAAAATTACTCTGTCTGAAGAGTAACTTGGACTATTTCTTCGGCAGTCCAGTTGTTGACCATCTCTCCTGGAGCACACGGGCGCACCCAATTGTCCAGATCACAATCACTATCGTCGTCTTCATCGCCTATTGCAAAGACATCACCATGATTCATAAATCAAGCGCTGGTGAAGGTACATGGCCCTTTCTGAATATGAACACCCTGCTCTGATGACTGAAGAGGCTGATAACCAATGCCAAATTTGTCTTCCTTCACGGGCATGTCAAACATCTTGCCCCAGCCTTCCGCATTACCTGAACTAACGACCTCCAGAGCTTGCTTATACGACGCAATTGAGGCACCTGGCTTCCTCTGTTCAACAAAAGCCACCTTCTCAATATCAATAGTCTCAAAAGCTTGGCACAGAGTTTCATGGATCTCGCCATCCATCTCCACATATTTGAAGGAGGATAGATGACTCACAAGAATGTCCTCTTCGCCACACACGGTTACAACCTGACCGTTCCATACATACTTCAACTTTTGATGGAGAGTTAAAGAAACCGCCCCGGCCCCATGTATCCAGGGACGCCCCAACAGACAACTATATGCTGGTTGAATATCCATCACATAAAAGACAATATCAAACACTTCTGGGGCGATCTTTACAGGCAACGTGACTTCGCCGAAAACAGATCGCTTGGATCCATCGAAAGCACGGACAACAAGATCACTTGGGGTGAGGACAACCCCTTCAACATCAAGTTTAATCAAAGCCTTCTTGGGCAACACATTCAAGGAAGAGCCGGTGTCAACCAACACATGCGACAACACCGCGCCTTTGCACTCCATCGTGATATGCAAAGCTCTATTATGATTACGACCCTCAGGTGTCAATTCTGAATCTGTGAACCCTAAACCATGTCTCGTGTTTACATTTGCAATAACACCTTCGAGCTGGTTAACGGAAATCTCTTGAGGCACGTAAGCCATATTCAACATCTTCAGCAAGACGTTACGGTGTGCCTCAGAGCACATTAACAGAGAGAGACTAGAGATTTTCTACGGCGTCTGGTTCAACTGATCCACAATCTTATAATCACTTTTCTTGATAATTTTCATGAATTCCTCCACGTCTTTCTCAAAAGAACCCTCAGGCACCTCCTTCCGCACTGGTTCTTCTTCCACCACAGCTTGCTTCCCTTTTGCTTTAGCAACAACCTCAGCATTGTTATCCCTTGGAATCTGTGGTGCAAACAGACGACCACTTCTTGTAAACCCTCCGGGTCCTCCTACATTATCCACAACTGAACTAACTGTTACGGGAGTCTTTTTTGACAAGTCAATCGTAACTGGAGCCTGATTTACCGGTCTGGTCTGATTTTCTGATCTTCTATTACTGCAGAAAGCATTGTCATACTGCCAAGGAATTTCCCTACCATTCTCAAAAGGTCTTCCACCAGAAGCAGCAATGGTGGTAGGAGCGCCGACAGTTACCGGAGCAGATATGGTCACAGGAGTACCAACAGTCACAAGCGCATTAACAGATCTTGGAGCACGTCCCGGGCCTTTTGACGGTTTAAAGTAAATGGTAACCGTTGATACCTCTCCACGATCTTTCACCACCCGACCAAACTGTAAGCAACCCTCATCCATCAATCCCTGGATACCTCTTTTCAACTTCACACAGCCGTTCTCATGATTGTCACAATCTAAACAAGTCTTATCACAGCCCGGGAACACTCCCCCTTTCAGCAGACGTTCTTTTATCACAAACAACGAAGTCCGGACTTCATCAACATCGACTACCAAGTCCAAAGCTTCCTCATCTTCCACACTGTTCACTCTAGGCCCACCATGTTGAGGCATAGGATTATTCACTACATTCAGAACAGGAGCAAAGTTAATCGCTTTAGCATCAATCAAATCCTGAACCTTATGGTGAAAAGCCCGACAGTTTTCAATGTGATGCCCTGGTGCACCGGAATGAAAATCACAACTGACATTAGCATCATACCCAGCCGGAATCCTCGTTAACGGCGCCATAGTGCGAAGTTCAACAAACTTCAACCTGAGCAGTTCAGGGAGCAATTCAGCATAGGTCATTGGCAGCGGATCAAAACGACGCTCTGGCATTCTCTGTCTAGGTTAGAATGGGCGTTGTTGTTGTTGTTGTTGTTGTGTCGGTCCTCTTTGTTGTTGCTGAGGTTGAGGTTGGGGTGCTGGAATAGTCACAGCAGCAACTTGACGATATTGTCCTCTGTTCATATTTCTCCGATGGTGGACAGCATTTGTTTCACCCTCTCTCCTTTTGGGTGCCCCCGAAAATGGTTTCTTAGAACTTGAAGAGCTTGAGGAACTAGGATCTTGGATCTTCCCTGCTTTGATAAGACTCTCAGTCCTTTCTCCGTAGATTACAACATCTGAAAAGCTACCAAACGGGCAACTTCCCATACGGTCCATGAACACACCCTGCAGGGTCCCAATGAACATGTCAGTCAGCTCTCTCTCCAACATCGGAGGCTGCACTCTTGCGGCTAGTTCACGCCACCTCTGGGCGTATTCCTTGAAGGTCTCACCAGTCTTCTGAAACAAACTTTACAGCTGAGTTCTGCTCGGAGCCATGTCCATGTTGTGCTTGTATTGTCTCAGAAAGGCTTCACCCAAATCTCTCCAGCTTCTAACGGATTCTCTCTTCAAGTCCATGTACCAGTCCAAAGACGCCCCAGACAAGTTGTCTTGGAAAAAATATATCCACATCTTCTCATCATCAGTGTATGCGGATATCTTTCTGTAGTAAGCCTGCACATGAGTGCGGGGACAAGAAGTGCCGTTGTATTTATCAAAAGATGGCGCTTTGAATTTGTAAGGGATCCTCAATCCATCAACCATACCCATATTGGTAACATCAAAGCCCAACGAATTCTGGCATTCCATGGCTCAGATCTTCTCAGCTAAGGCGTCAACCTTTCTATCCCTCTCTTCAGTCCTTCCCACTTCGTCGTCATCACTGAGAACAGTGAACATATCTTCCTGTCTGTCAACCAAATGAGCAGGATGGCAGGCTGGAGCTCGGGCCACTCAAGCATTAGTAGTCTCTGCAGTGATGGGTTATCCGTTGATTCTGATACCCCTCAATTCATCACCCACAGCATAGTTATTGACAGGGATGGTGGCAGCAACAGTGTCATTAACAGGGGCTACTTCCAGCGAATTCCGACTGACAGGTGGAATCACAGCTTCTTGTCTCTGGGCCAAGGCTCGAAGTTCCTCTTGCCCTTGCACAACCCCTTGCATCATATTCATGAATTGGGCCATGTTGTCCCTCATCTCTGCTAACTCTGCCTGAACTTGATCCATATTCCTCTGTTGATTCAACCTTGTTGCGTACCGGTGCGGACGATGATCAGTAATCCTGCCTCGGTCAGGAACCAGAGTGAGAAATCTTATTCAAGAATACATATAATGCAAGCATGATATGTGTATGATGCGAATGTTGTTTTATCATGGATGATCCTGAAAAAGGATATGCGTATGCGGGTTAACTTTTTCCTTTTTTATGCATTATTATTTTTTTGAAAATAAACATGCTATGATGCAAAATGATGAAGCCATGGCAGGTTGGTTATGGATCACAAGGCATAAGATCAGAACTTCAGCATCAGAACCCACGATCATCAACAGAGCAAGTCATCGTCTGAACAAGTACCAACAGATTCAACCCGGGGACCCGAAATAAACGGAACCCGCTGATAAATACCACGGACAAACCACCGGCGTCCAGAAATAAAGATCCATAACCGACTGAACCAAAGTCACCATCACAGAATCACTGACAGAACCTGTACTGTAAGAATCAACCCTCCCCTCACAGGTGAATTCTATAAGGTCATCCTAAGACGGATAATGGTATCGACAATCGGACAAGATACTCAACGGGTTTGCCCTTTCGGGTGTGCCGTTGCAGCTCTCATAAGATCATCTAAACCAAAGATCCGAGAAAGAACGGTCACCGAAGCCAACAGCTCTAAAGAGATAACCCAACCAAAGTGGAATACTCCACCCGGAAGGACTCTCTCAGAAGAACCTCGTCCGGCTTGTGGTATGTCACGTTGCAACAACATGCTGATCCAACATGTGAGGAAACGTGAGACCACGCTAATCCTAGGTGTATACTCGAGCCTGGGTTTTAGCCCCACTCAGAACACCCACCCCAAATCAAAGGAACCAACCTGTACAGAGTCCAGCACAGTAATAATATGATGCATGCAAACATATATGCAAATATACACATAGTATAATAATCACAAATGCGATAAATAGAGTAGTAGAAGCAACCAAAACTACCCTAAAGAGCGCTAGGATTGACTCGCTTAGGGAAGATGGACCAGCAAGAGGTCAACTTCTTTGTCCACAGCAGAGTCGCCAGCAGTCGCAACGCGAAAAACAACCGGAGGGAAAAGACACAGAGCCACCACCATGCGTTATTTATCCCAAAGGAGGGAAAGGAAACGCTCGAAGTAAACCTGAAAAAGGGAAAGGAATGGTCTTACGACCAGAGATTGCAAGGTACGGGAGTCGGTTACGCAAGGGAAAGGTATTAGCACCCCTCACGTCTGTCGTACTCGACGGGATCCACGCTCAAAAGAATAGGAAAAGGTTGCTAATAAACTGCTCAAAGACTGCACACACTGGAATAAAACACAGGTGAAGGAAAACGGAGAAAGCGGACTCAGCAGGATGTCGCATCCTAGGCCTACGTAGTTTGTCAGAAATAAACATCAGAGTCGACGTAGTTCGGGGAAATGGGGAACATGCTCGCTAGGACATCGCATCCTATGCATACGTATCTTCTCTAACCAGAGAAAGAATCAGAGCACTCGTAGCTCGGCTAACGCACGCCGAAACAAACACTGAAAGGGGACGCTGAGACGTCAAACAAAACACACAACAGGAAACGGAATGCCAATAGATGGGCTTACATCCGACTCCCAAACAAACAAACGCAAACAGGAAACAGAATGCCAATAGATGGACTTACATCCAAATCCGAACAAACAAACACAAACAGGAAACAAAATACCAATACATGGACTTACATCCGACTCCAAACACACACGAAAAGGGAAAAAGGGTCTTGATTGCAACGAGGGCAAGAGAAAAGGAAGGTCTCGATCGCAACGAGGGCGAGAGAAAAGAATCGCAACGAGGGCGAAAACCAGCAAGGATTAATTGTTAGTCGTCAGTCAAACTCGGCAAGACATCGCATCTCGTGCCTACGTATCTCATATGGACATGAGAATCAGAGTTGCCATAGTTCGGCAAAACTATTTCTATTTGTTGTGTTTTTTAGGTGAACGACGCTACTACGCAATCTACCGGATGCTCGACCTTGGGAGACTTACTCACCTGTAGTAGAAGGAGTCAACGTGTCCTTAAGAGAAGGTGAAGTTTGTTTGTGTTTTAGGAATGCTCATGCAAGAAAGGAAGTCCTAGACGAAGGAACCGTGCTACCTTAATTGACATGCAAACGAGAGACTATACGAAGTCTAGCAAACCTATGGGGATACAATCACACCACACAAAAACATATAATCATGGAGTAAACACACCAACAAGGGGGCTCAAACATCCAAGGGTAAGGCTTTAGTCAAGGGGTCATATCAACCTCGACAAACAAGCCGGGCTTTAGTCAAGAGGGGTCATACCAACCTCGACAAACAAGCCAACTGTAGGGGTGTTCTGAAGCTATTAACCACTAACATTGAGAGTTAGGGTGAAGTTGATGAAAGGAAATGAGGATAAGACCTCATGCTCTTAACCCTGGCCTGGGTGAGCTTCAATCAAAGAAGGCGTGGGGATCCAGAAGGAGAGACCCTACTCCACTTGACCGACTCTATACAAGATCTTGGGTTAGATTCAAGAGCATCAGCACGTAGTGCGAGCATAATGAACGAATCAACGAATAACAGTGGATTGATTGCAAATCCCTTCAATCTGTCAATTGCCTCTTCACTTAGGAGGACTTAACAAGTAATATGCCTCGACAAGGAGGTATTTAGCACAAACATAAACAATCACAGTCATTGCCTCTTAAGGAGGACTTCAGCCAAACGCCTTCCAAAAAGGCGACAGGACTTCCAGACTACATGGAGTTAGAGAGCTAAACTACCTCAGTGGTGTACCAACCATACTCCTAAGCAAAGCAAAGCAAGAGCTAAAAGCGACTAATGTACCTGTACAAAAGCCAAACAGTCAATATTTACATTCCGAAAACCAAACAGACAATAACAGTGGTGCTTATTCATCATTTACACAATGCAAGTCAAAGTATAAGCAACTCAAGTGAGTTCATCATCAATGGACCTACAACACAACAAAGGTTAGTGGACAAGGTAATTGGCATCTCAAGTAGTGAGATTACATCAACCATTAGAGCTAGATGCTTGAACCTGAAATACAAAGCTCAAAAGGTGAGTACAAACCACTAGTACCAAGACTAGGGTCAAAGGCAAAGCAAATAGTCAAAACAGCAGCCAATATTTCACATGGCTCACATTCAATCAAATAAGACCATTTCCTAAAAAGGATCAAACTCAAATCATAAGGCAAAGCCAACAATTAATCAAGATAAGGCAAAGGCAATCAATGGTGATCACAATTGGACATCAAGAATAGAAAATCCATATTAAAACAGAAAGCCATCCAATGATCATGAATTTTTTTATGTGATATCAACATGTTAAACACAAGCCTCATGCAAAAATTTAGGTCCAGAAGATATCAAATGACATGTGTATGAAAATGAACAAAGGCAGCATCCAAATGTGTGACACAAATTGTCACACCATATATTCATGTGTCTAAAACAGTGATGGAGTGTGCTAATAATGTCAAACAAAAGCCAAAAGATCATGCTACATGTTATGAATGAGCATGTCAAATTTCAAAGCAATTGGATCAAATATGAGCATTCCACAAATCAATTAGCACCACATGTCACATTGGCACCATGTTCAATCACACAAACACATTTAAAAATCCAGCCACAATAAAATCAGGCAAATGACATCAAAAAATGATAGACATCACAACAATCATGTGGAAAAAAGTTGCATTCAATTTGGATTTGTTTGCTATTTGTTATGAATTTTGGAAATTAAGGACATAAAAATGAAATAATATTGAAAATAATGTGGACATGAAAATGAAAAGAAAATTGGAAATGGCATCACCAAGGATTGAACTCAGGACATAAAGGTCCAAGGCGCGCCTCAATTAAAATTCAATAAAATGCAATGCGTGTGGTTCGAACTCACGCTCATGTGGTTACAAAGCGCTCTTCCAATGAGTTAAACAAAAGTGTCAAGCGGAAGGATCGAATAGGGGACGGACCGGTTCACAAGCGCGCTTAAAGAAAATAAAAGAAAATGAGCGCTAGGCAGGATCGAACCGGAGAGCGCAAGGTTGCTAGCGCATTTCAAAGTGAAATGCAGCGTTTGGATCAGGCATGGAAATCACAAGCGAAAATCCAAAATGTCCAGGCGCGGAATCGAACAGAGGATTGGAACATGAAAGGCGCTTCTACAGTGGATCTCAAACGCGCGAACCAGAAAACCCTAGGCACTATTCATATGCGGTGGTTGACGGTGGTTTCCACCGTCTTCCTCAATGAACCGGCGGCGCTACAATGAAGAATTTTCCAGAATTTTGCATATTGTACATCATTGGAACCGTCTCATCACGTAGAGCATGAATCTAACATTTGTTAAGCCTAATTCTCAATGAATCGTGCGAATCGAACAGAAACATAATGCATATCAAAAGTTCAAGTTCACATATTTTACTCATTTTCTAACCAAATCAAAATCTAAAAGCATCAGCATCATCAGCATTGAAAACTCTACCTAATCATGTGCATAAAATGAAGAATTATGAGATTCGAATTCCAACCTTTCTTGAGGACAGTGAGTGGAAACCGTGGATTCAAGTGCTCAAATCTTCCAGATCTCCTTGCTCAACCTTGATATGAAGCTCTATGCACGAATTGATGCTTGATACGACTTGGATCTAGCTCAAAATTCAAATTCCATCTTCATGAGTTTGTGCACAACTTGCTTGATTCTTGGTCCAAATCTTCAAATCAAACCTTGATTCTTCATCAATCATCCATGCTGAACATGATTATGCAATAATATTGGTATGTTATGGTGGAGAAAATTCAAGTTTCAATTGAGAGAGTTTTTGGAGGGAAATGAGATTTTGAGATCTAGAATGTGTAATCTGAGAAAAACAGTTAGAATTAAGCTTTTATATCACATGTTAATTACCATGCTAATCACAATTAGGCTTGGCTAATGGAAACTTAATGAGAAATGAGGTGTATGACCAAAAATGCAAAATGAGGGTGCATGGAGATTTTACACGTGAACAGTGCACATGCATGGTTCAAAGTCACTTAAAATCATCCAAAGATCAACATGGAATTGGAATTAGACTCATGTAATGCACAAAATTTGAATTAGGCATTTTCCCCCCAAAATGTACTTGTGTAAGCCAATGATCATGTGAGATTTTTCCATGCAATGCAATGATGGATTTGAAAAATATTGGTCACAAGAAGCAATTTGCAAAAAGAGTGACTCAATTTGGAGTTTTGTAGCCAAAGTTATGCCACTTTGAAGTTCCATGCACACTTGGTGATCATTTGCTCATAACTCCTTAACCATTCATCAGATGCTCATGATCTTGGATTTTTTGGAAATGGGAGAGAAAGATCTTCAACTTTCATGTTGACCAAAATTTCATTTGAAGCTTCTTTGATGTTGGAAAGTCAAGTTGAATGTGGTCTAAAAACTTGCCATTTTTGGAAACTTGAAATTACAGGTCACTTTCCATTTTTGGAAACTTTTGATTTGACTTCAAAATCTTCAAGGTAGATGTTTGACATGATGAATAGGCCTCTTTTGGACATGAATGGGATGTATCAAACCATTTCTCCACCTCATAACCCCTCAGTTGACTGCACAGTTGACTTTTATGGGCCTCAGATGTCCTGGAAATGCACTGATGAGTTTGGGCCTCTACCACTTGGTAAAGTTGCTTCAAAATGAACCTTGGCTCATATAAGCTCTTTTAGAATAAACATGTAGCCTTCATCTCAAGGAAAAACTTGCTCTCTTGTACTGATGAATCTCTTGATGTCAATTCTTGTGGATATGATGCAATGCAATATTGAATGATAAATGACCTAAAAAATAAAATGAATGCATGCATAGGAAGGTGCAAATTTGAGGTACTATAATATGTTAATGGTCAAGTCCATTTGTTGGGTTAGAAAAGGTACCCCGAATTCTGGGAGTTACTTCTGGTAATTACTCGACTTCTTCATTCCAAAGAAAAGACTTAAAGTAAAGAACAATCTAAACCCCAACCGGTGGTCAATAGATAGGGTCTCTCAAAGAACGTCATCCAGATCTGTCTACTTATTGGGCTCAAAAGAGGCCCATCACGAGATCGGATCACCCGTAAGCAAAGCATTATCCCTACTTGCCGCTTGAGGTATATATATGATCTAGAGTAAGACGGGGTTCATAACGCTTGGTCCTAGTGACCAAAAAAAAGGAAAGCAACATGGGCATTAAACAAAAGCAACCCCGAGGTCATAAGACCCTAACAATTATCTTTAAGTTATGTCCTTGGAGAAACCGACCATCCGACTATATATCGACAGGAAGAAACAAAGTGCAGGACCACAACATCCTGTCCAACCAATGGAGACACGCAGAAAGTGCACATATCCCAAAACCCCGTGGAATGACAACAACAAAAGACTCAAGGCGACGTCTGACCACATCAAAGTCGCCATTGAAAATTTATATATCTAGTCATTCCATTATTCCTTTGTAACGAATTCTATATATATATATATATATATATATATATATATATATATATATATATATATAATATATATATATATATATATATATATATATATATATATATATATATATTATAAAAATTGAGAATTTCTAAAATATGAGGTATAAATAACTAGTTCACATGATCATTAAATGAATATTTTAAAATATGAGGTATTAATTTAAATTCAGTGGTTATTATTCAAAGTTCTCAATTCTTATAATAATTAAGATATATATATATATATATATATATATATATATATATATATATATATATATATATATATATATATATATATATAATATATATATATATATATATATATATATATATATATATATATATATATATATATATAAAAGAGTGTATCTTATGAAATTGATATCTATAGTAAAAAATGAGAATTGTGGATATCAATCATCAGAGTTAATACTTAAGATTTATAAATTTCATATTAAATGCACATTATTAAATTTTTGTCTATATATTCGGTATTTAAAAAATCCATAAAAAGATAATCTTTCCAGAAATAATTTCCAGTTGCTTTAATTATTAGAATATTATCTTAATTTTGAAAATCTAATGCTTATTATCTAAATATTATCAATATTTTTTATCTATAATCAATTTTTATTCGAAAAAAATTAATTTTATTTATAACATATATTTATTTTATATTTTAGAATTGATATAATTTATTTATTATTTATTTTTAATAATAATATGAACATAATCTTTAATTTACACTTTTGAATTTGTATAACTATATTCATTACATAATTATAAGTATAAAATATTATTAATTTATTGTGTATATTTTCATTTAATTAAAAATATTTAAGAATGCAACATTATTACCTATATTTTAATTTGGTTGATTTATTTAATTTTAATTTTAATTTTTCTTTATTTTTGCATGCTTTACTATTGTGACCGTTCTAAATAAAAAAATATTGTTTATATATTACATATATTCTTATCGGATTAAAAATATTTAAGAAATTGAAATTACTACTTAGATTTTTGTTTTGTTGATTTATTTATTTGCATGTTCGGTAATTTTTAATTTTGGTAAGTTTTACAATTGTGACCATTTTAAATTAAAACACATTATTGAATTATAACATATATTTTAATGTGATTAAAAATATTTAAAAAGTCAAATTATTAGCTATATTTTAATTTGGTTGATTTATTATTTTGTAAGTTCGGTAACTATTACTATTGATAATTTTTTAAAATAAATATTTCTATTAGGATAATATTCTAATCATTATTCAAAATTAAATAACAAATAAAAAAATATATTATAAATAAAAATATTTTTTCCAACCAAATACGTTATAGATTAAAAGTTCTCTTGATTAGTAGTGATGCTATTGGGACCTCATATTTCTGTGATGTTTTATCTTAGTTTTCTCTGTTGGGCTTAGACACTCTTTTGTATAAAAAAATTCAGCTATTGTGATAATACTCTAATAATTATAGAAAATAAAAAATATTTTTGAAAAGATTCTTTTTATTAGATTTTCAAATATTAAGTACAATAGGTAAAAATTCAGTAATGTGCTTTTAATATGGAAATAATAAATCTTAATCATTAATTAAATTAGACGATTGACATTAATAGTTTTCATTTCTCATAATAGATATCAAATGAGGTGTTCACGGCGGGTTAGATCGGGTCGAATTTGATAAAATCAAACACTCAATCCAATCAATAGTCTTTGGATTAGGTAGAGTGTTCAACACGTACTTCTAAGACTAAATCTGAACCGAATCAACCCGTTCATTAATGGGTTGGATTGGGTTGAGTTGAGTTGGGTTCTCGAGTCACGTACTAAATATAATTTTAAAATTATAAATAAAAAATCATTTCAACTAATACATTTATTTTGCATAAACATTACAAAAATCATAAATTTTAAGCATTTAATTTGAATAAAATGTATCATTTATACATAACACCTATTTCACAATCTGAATCAAGCCCAAAAGCAAATACAAATTGTGTAAAATATAATTTAAATGGTAAGATATATCTCTCTTTCAATAAAGAAATTTGATCTCTCAAATTTGATATAGGTTTATGTTTTTATAATTAATAAAAAACTATAGTTATATTAAAAAATGATATATACATAGTAAGAATTTTGCTAGATCGTTTGTAAAAATGAAATAAAGTAACATGACATATCAAAGGATTGGGTTTGCGGGTTCACAGATTCTAAATTCCAAACCTGTTACCCGAACCAACTGCCAATGGGTTTGAGTGGGTTAGTTCGAGTTAGACTCGTGCATAATTGGGTTGGTCCGAGTTAGACCCATCATGATTTGGTTGGATTAAAATAAGGGTTAGGTTGGTTGTTGGGTTTGGGCTCCCTTCCTATGTGAAGAAATACTCAAATATGATTAGCCCATTTGTCTCACTTATTTAAGTAGAGAGGATCAATTTAGGGTTGAGAGATATATAGAGAAAATAAGAATTCAAAAGAGAGAAAAAAGGAGAGAAACTCATTCCCTTTTTTTTGCAACCAGACTCACTAAATCAACAGTCCCCGATTCGTAACCGTTGAATTGAGCTCAATGTTGGAGGGCAGGTCTGTAACACGTATATCTAACTTTTGACAATTCAGATTTTACAACAACGCCTGAGGTGAGAGTTATCTGATTCGCACCGAAGTTGCATATTTCGAAAATCTTTCAGCTTTTTTATTCTTATTTGTAAGCTTGTTTTCTTTGTGATTTATGGTTGTTAGCACTAGTTTGTGAATCACTTTAAAACTCTCTTGTACCCTTAATTGATTATACTGGAGTTATTCCTTTGGTCTGGATGACTCGTGATTTTTAGTCTCATATTAAGGGGTTTTCCACGTTAAAAATATCGGTGTTCTTCTATGCATTTATTTGTTTGATTTGTCGTCTTATATTTGTTGTTGATCCTCAAGGTTCCTACAAATTTGGAGAATTTTATATCCACTGGATATTGGTTTGTTATTGTGTCATAATTTCCCATCAGAGTGACATTAGAGCTCTTGGTCAAGGACTATTTTACTTGTTTGAATGATTGAGTCAAATACAAAGATGAAGATGGTATTGTTGAATGGTTGTAATTACCATTTATGGAAGGTCAAGATGAAAGACTTAGTATTTATGAAGAAATGATATTTACCGGTTTTTAGTTCCGCAAAGTCGGATTCTGTGTCTAATAAAGAATGAGAGTTTGAACATCAACATGTATATGGTTTTATTCGACACTATGTAGAATATTATTTTTATAATCATATTTCTAATTATACATATGCAAAAACTTTGTGGAAGAAGATATAGTCCTTATATGCCTCTAAATTAGGGAATAATAAGTTGTTCTTGTTGAATAGCTTCATAACTTTGAAGTATAAGGAGGAGACTTCTATTTAAGATTACTTGAGTGAATTTCAAGGGCTCCTTGATCAAATGTCAGGAATGAGTATCAAATTTGATGATGAACTTTTGGTACTATTGTTATACCCCAAAATTTGACCTCTCATTTTCATCTTTTCATTCAATCCTTGACTTGGGAATCATCAGTATACATTAATGATTCATTCATGTGCATCACTCATCTATTAATACTTGATAGTTGATCATTATATATTCAAAGCTCTTGGATTGCAAAGCTAGGGTTGGTGTGTGGATCAAACCTTAAAGGTATGACTTGGCTATTCATCTGAGCATAGGGGAAGTGAAACCCTAATTGCTTGGTCTTTGAGGTATGGATTCAAGAAGATTTCACCATGGTAGTCCTCAGGGCATTCAAACCCTAATTTCTTGATGATTTGATTATGGGGCCTTATGGATGTTCTCTGGGCCTTGTCTTGGCTATCTAAATCCTGGTTGAGGGCTCATACATTGAAGATTTGATTGTGAAGCATGTTGATTCATTCAAAGGCCTTGTTTGAGGGGTATGCCTCATTGGAACCCTAATTAAGAAGGGTATGGTCCTAGTGTTCCCCTTGGCTTGACTTTTCATCTGGTGACAAGGGAAACCCTAATTTCTTGATCTAAGATTCAAGAGAATTCATTGTAGCATGCCTCAGGTCATCTAAACCCTAATGTGGTTTCATTTTCATTGGTGGGCCAACTAACCCTAGTTATATGTGTTGTGTGTTTCACTCAAAGTCTCATTCATTTCGTTGCCTTGGTTTTGGTTACATTCATTTATGCTTGGGTCCATTGGTGCTAGCCCAAGTTCTTGGGCTCACAAACTTCATCTACTTCTATTTCATTCATCTGATCATGGTCATGATATCATTGTTTGGACCATGGTTTTTTATGACCTAGTGCATTGCATTCTATTGTCCTTGCTAGGGACTTTGTGGCTTTCTTTCAGGTGTCATTTGTGGTCTTTGATTTGGTTTTATCTGAGTCATTTCAACATGTTCATACCTATTCATGCTTAAGTCCATTTCATTACAAGTCATCTTCGTCCAAATTCAAAATCAAGTAACACGTTCATACATTTAATCCATTCATTTTTTATTCAAATGGTCAATTTTATTCATTATCACACATAAATGTTCATTACATACAAAAAAAAAATCAAAAAAATCACATGTTGACCAATTATTGACTTTGGTCAACAATTGACTTTTTGTTCAACTTTGACCAAAGTCAACCTAGATCTTTTTTTCATCCTAAAATCACTAAATGACTAGTACTATCTCTAACTTCATTCTCCATTCCCATTTTTGACCTTGAGATGACTATTTGAACTTGATTTTCCATTTTATGGTCAATATGTTTTGAACTTGGTTGGTTGGCCTAGTCGTGCTTTGGTTGTTTCCTTATTTCACCTTGCCATCATGTCCAGCTTCACCAGCCAGTGACCCTGCATCATGAACACATGAGTAAGCATTCATCACATTTCAGATTCATGCAAAATAAACTCAAGACAATTAGTAAGCACATAACCATTGCAGCCCATGTTTCCTTTGGCAAACCATGACCTTTATGATATCCTAAGTATGTCTCCCATGTCATCTAGCCTTGCAGATTTGTAACAGGGATCTAAGCCATTTTTAGAGGCCATTGAAAATCATTGCAATCAGTTCTCCATCTCACAGAACTGGGTACATGGCAGCATTTGGTTTTCTCTCAAATCCTAAAAGTGCACAACAATTCAACCTACTGCAGTGTCAAAATCTCATTGTGATTGATAAACCAACCTGATTAAGCTAGCAACATTGAAGGGGTTGTTAATGTATAACATGCACTAGATGACCAGTGCAACAACATTCCAGTGAACTAAGCTAAGAACTCTTCCGCACCACACCAAGTCAAAAGGCAAACCTCATTTGTTGCCAATTGACCATGTTGGAAACCAAGGCCCACCTACATCTGCAGAATCACCATATACTGCAACCCATACCACATTAGTCAATTCATGACCAGCTAATCACCAAAATGTGGATCATGATCCTGCAATAGGTGTACATTAAAACACAACAAGTCTTTCAGCATCATGACAAGGTCATCAATCCATCATCAAATGGTGAAATCAGTAAGTCAGCATCATTCAGGACCAATAAGTTAATGCAATCCCAAATCAAATGTCACCTTTAACACAATAGCCTTTTGAACTCAGTTTAATATAATAACTTCAGTGACAATTGATGGAAATTTCATATTTCACTGAGCATCAAGTAACAAATTTAGATTAATCCCCTTTTTTCCATAAAACTGCAGATGACATTTGAACTAACTTAGGTTACATCCATTCATTTTTTTAACAGTTAACTAACTGGGTTTTTTCTATTTGCAACTAATTGTTCTCAACAACTAACTAACTCAAAATCACTAACATAAATGACTTGTAACAAAAGTGTAACAGTGTCATTAATCCCAACTAACTTACATAGAGAAAATCTAATAGAATTCAATTATGCCCTAACTGCTACCCGAGGTGCCTAAATCAGTTACATCCAAGCTCGCTATATAACCTGCACTTCACCCTCATTCATGATCACGTTTTCATTGCTTTCAAATTCACTCTGCATAATCTCAATCCCTCACTCAGAGCTCTTTGTTCATAGCCATTGAAGCTTCACATTGAAGCTTCAATTTTCTTGAGCTAGACCATCAGAATCTTACATATCTCCGCACATCCACTCTCAAAGCATAAAGAAGAAGAAGAAGTTTGGAGTTTAGGATTGATATAAAGAAGAATTTTTACCTGGATTTTGTTCAGACACTGGTGTTGCTCCGATCTCAGCCCTCTTCTCCGGCAAGTTAGTTCAATTTCTGCAGCCGCTTGATGCATAATTGTTATCATGTTATAGACGAGGACTAGGGAAATCAAAGACCTAACTTATAGGGCTTTGATTCCAAGTCTTGAAGATTTAATTTCAATTCATAGGTTTAGGGTTCTTCAGCATGTGACCTCGATTCTGATTTTAGAGGAGGAATTAGGAGTTTACAGTGGGGGATTCGTAATGGGGAGAAAATGGTGAAGCTTTTGATGTGTTGGTTTCGAGTTTTGGTGGCCACCGCCGCCAAAAGAGATTTCTGGAGCGGTGGCCCACGGTGGTGGTGATGGGAGGTATGTTTGAGCTGATTTTTGGACCATGGACAAGTTTAAAGTTCAATTTTAAATTCAATTGGTCATGGAATATCCCATATTCTTTTAAATGCTCAATTAGTTGTCAGTTGAGAGCAAATGAGTTCCTATATACTCTATATCTTGTCAGTTGGAGCAATTTGAGCTTCTATGCGGTCTATATGTTGTCATTTGGGATCAATAGAATACAAGATGGGACATGTTGGTAACATTAATATATTTTGGGATATTTTGTATCACTACTTATTATTATTATGAAGTAGATAAAAGAGGAAGAGAAATATCAGAAAGAAGAAAAGAAAGGAAAGAAAGAAGAGAAGGAAGAAAAGGAAAAAGAAGGGAAGAAGAAGAAGAAAGCAATGAAAGACATCATCATCATCATCAACACCATGTTTTCATCTCATCTTCTTCATCAAACTTCACCATTTTCATCTCTAGAGGTGAGTTCCATAGATAGAATTAGTTTGGAAGGGAAGATTTAGTGACTTGGGAGTTAGGGTTTGTGTGATTCCATTTCTTACTTTTACGTTGTTATTTTCGGTAGATTCTTGATGATGTTGTTTTATGTTATTGTTGTTGTTGTCTCCTTTGATTGTATATGTGTTGTTCTTGAATGATACCTCATAATTCACTGTGTTGGTGTTGATTGCTGAATTATGACCTTGATATTGGTAGTTATTGATGTTAATCATGTGTACTTGTGTTAGTGTGTGTATTGGTATGGATTAGAATGGTTAAGTATGGAGTTTGATGTGGTTAGAAGACAAAATTTTGAAGAAATAACATAGAGCAATCGATTACACTGCATAACCAATCGATTGGTTCATGTTACCGTGAAGAAAAAGTTGAATTTTGATGATGACAATCGATTGGCTACAGTGCCCAATCGATTGGTCTAGTACAGATAGTGAAAATTTGGACAAAAGGTTCATACAATTGATTGATGCTTGTCAGCAATCGATTGGTCCAACTGTTTTTACTATAAAATGAATTTCATAACTCAGAATGATATGAGTTATGTGAACTCAAGTGGCATGTTTTCATACATTGTGAATCTCCCTTAGATACTTGAGTCTTAGTTATCTTACGTGAATGATACGTAAGTAACGAGAGATCAATGCTCTAGTTAGGATTTCATTAGAAAACCAGGTAGAGCCGAGTGGACCCATAGGATAGGGGAATTCACTGATATCATTATTTCACCCCAATATTGTTGTTATTTTTTAAGTTTTGGTTGTAGGTTTAGTATACAAGAAGAGTTGTGCATTGATGTTTCAAGGGATGCAGTTGTAGTGATTTTCCGCTGTGAATCTTGTATAATGACAAATATTGTATTTATATCTTAGATTTTTATTTTTGCCACTTTCCATATCTTGTACCATATGTTATATTTTTTTGTACAATTGGTCAAGTATGTAAATGATTCCAATAGGACCTTATGATTTTGTCAGTACCAAATAATAACACTTGCATGATATTATTCTAGATATATATTATACGGGTTGTTATAGGTCACGTGCTAATTCATGCTGAGTTTAATTTCTAGTTTCCCACATGTTCAACTCAATTGCATTGGTTCTTTTAGACCCTGAGTGAATGGGCTTGGTCATTATTTTCTATGTACCACCCATGTTTACTCACCACACCCTCTTGGCTGAGGTAGAATTCCATGGGCCTGCAACTCAAAGCACATGCACCTATGTTAATTGGCACCATGGTATTAGGGCTTACACCCCCTGGCCAGACCCATTTTCTTTTTGTTTTTGTTTGTTTTTTAATCATTTTTATTAATTGTTTTTTGCTTTGATTAGTATTTTTTTGCATTGATTAATTCCCATTGATTAGGTTAATTGGGGATTTTATTAGGAATTATTATTTTTGGAAGTTAATTAGGATTAGAATATTAAGTTTTAATTAGGATTAATTGTTTTTGTTGATTCTATGTGTTGGCATCAATTTTGATAAAATCTAGAGTTATCACAAGTTGTCACGCGTGTTGTCTTGACATGTGAAATCAGTTTCCTACAAGATGTTTAAATATGGTTGTGCAGGATTTAGCTGAGATGTCAGACCCAATGTTAAAACATGTGTATACAGAACATTCAGTCTGAATGTTATGTATCTTAAGAGTGCGCTTTTCATGCAAATCTGTGTGTGATTGATGTGGAGATTGAATGCGCAATTCAAGGAGTAATTTTATTTAAAACCAGATTGATTAATTTTCCAATAAGGGATGATCAGCTATCGTGAATAAGAAGATACGCAAGGAAAATAGATTTAGGGTTTTATGATGTCCAGGCCCATTCAAAAGCTTCTATTTAAAGGCCATGTAAAACCTGGTTTGAATATACAAGAAACGAACGAAATAGTGAGAGAGAATAAGGGTTTTAGTCTTGTGTGAGCTTGTGTATTGTGAGCCGTTCATTCATCCTATTGATGATTGAATTGGACTGACTTTTGTGTTATAATTTGTCCACTCTAAGCTTTGAAGCATGAGTGTGTGTTTACTTGGTTGAAGCTTTTAAGCAAGATCAAGTATGTGCTCTTGAAGAGTGTCTTCTTTCTTTGTAATATTTGTTTTTATATCACTGTTGTGCTTGAGGGGGAGTGAGTAGGGTCTCATATCTAAGAGTTCTTAGGTAGAAGTCACACGGGTAGAGATTAAGTGAAAAGACTGTAACTTGAAGTTGTTTACTGAGAGTCTTTGAACTAATTCTGTTTAGTGGATTTCCTTCCTGACTTGGTAGCCCCCAGACGTAGGTGAGTTTGCACCGAACTGGGTTAACAATTGCTTGTGTCACTTGTTCTATTATTTCTTTGTCTTTTATCATGTTTATATTTTAGTTGTTGTTCAGATATTAGTGTCATGACATTGCCTTCGACATCTCATATCTGATACCAAAATTTCAATTGGTATCAGAGCAGGCATCATGCTCTGGTTCTGGGTGAGATCTTGGGACGTTACTTTCTGGTACTATGGATAGAGACGGAGGATCTGTTCACAGACCACCAATTCTGGATGGATCTAACTATGACTACTGGAAACCTCAAATGGTTGCCTTCTTGAAATCTTTGGATAATAAGGCTTGGAAGGCTGTTCTAACAGGCTGGGAACATCCCATCATCACTAAGGAAGGAGCAGTTACAACTGATAAGAAGGCTGAGGAAGAATGGACCAAGGAAGAGGATGAACTAGATCTTGGAAACTCTAAAGTATTGAATGCTATATACAATGAGGTTGATAAGAACATCTTCAGACTGGTGAACAACTGTGAGGTGGCTAAAGATGCTTGGACTATTCTCAAAACCACTCATCAAGGTACCTCTAGAGTGAAGATGTCTAGATTGCAGCTGCTTACTACCAAGTTTGAGAATTTGAGGATGAAAGAAGATGAAAGTATTTATGACTTCCATATGAATATCCTTGAAATTGCTAATGCCTCAGGAGCCCTGGGTACGAAGATGTCAAATGAAAAACTTGTGAGGAAAGTTCTCAGGTCACTTCCCAAGAGATTTTCCATGAAAGTGACAGCCATAAAAGAATCTCAAGACATCTGCAATATGAGAGTGGATGAGCTAATTGGATCCCTCTAAACATTCGAGTTGGGGATGAGTGATGGATCTGAAAAGAAAGCCAAAAGCATAGCCTTCATGTCAAACACTGACGAGAAAGAGGAAGACAGTGGTCAGGATACTGATGAAGATCTGGAAAATGATGTAGCATTACTGGGGAGACAGTTCAACAAACTCCTGAAAAGGATGGACGTAAGGTCAAAATCTAATGTCAAGAACAACTCATTTGACATCAGTAGGTCAAATGATGCTGGAAGAAGAACAAAATCTAAGGAAAAATCCAAACAAGGCAAAGGAGTTCAGTGCCATGAATGTGAAGAGTATGGACACATTAGAGCTGAATGTGGGACCTACCTCAAGAAACAGAAGAAGAGTCTTGCTGCTACTTGGTCTGATGAAAGTGAAACAGAAGGAGAGTTTGCCAATCTTGTGACTGCCTTGACTGGAAGATGGGGCTCTGATGAAGACTCAAGTGATGATGAAGTAACCTTTGATGAATTAGCTACTACCTACAGAAAGTTATGTTATAGAAGTGAAGAAGTGTGTCAACAAGTGGAGAATAAGAAGAAATTGATAACCCAACTAGAGGATGAGAAGACAAAACACTTAGAAACCATTTCTAAGTTGAAGATCAAAGTCGTGTTCTTGAACTCCAAACTGGATGAGATTACAAAGTATGTCAGAATGCTAAACAGTGGATCTGACACCTTAGACAAAATCCTTCAGACTGGAAAGATGGCAGGAGACAAGTCTGGCATTGGGTTCAATGAATCCACTCCTGAGTGTAGTCACACTGGTAGCAAACCAAAGATGTCACGTCAGGTGTCTCAACATCACAAGGAAAGACAACATAAAGGAAAACACCAAAGATGGAGATGTCATTATTGTGGAAAATTTGGCCACATAAAACCATTCGGCTTTAAGTTGTATGGTTATCCTAGTCCTACTCATAATCAACCTAGACCCAAACACCACATCCCTGTCAACAGAAAACAGTGGGTTCCTAGGACTGGTGCTATTAACTTGATAGCTCACACTTCCTTCAGAGTTTCAGCCAAAGAAGACTGGTATTTTGACAGTGGATGCTCCAGACACATGACTGGAAGCAAAAACCTGCTAATTGAACTTCAACCTCATACCACCAGCTATGTGACTTTTGGTGATGGAGCAAAGGGTGAAATCAAGGGGATTGGAAAGCTAAACTGCCTTGGAGTCCCTAACCTTGATAATGTGCTACTTGTTAAAGGATTGACTGCAAACCTGATCAACATCAGTCAACTATGTGACCAAGCTCTAAATGTGAACTTCACAAAAACTGAATGTTTGATTACTAATGAAAAAATGAGGTGATAATGAAAGGAGTCAGGTCTAAGGACAACTGCTATATGTGGAATTCTCAAGAAATTGGGTATTCATCAATGTGTACTCTAGCTAAAGAAGAAGAAGTGAAACTATGGCATCAAAAACTGGGCCATCTGCATCTTAAAGGAATGAAGAGGATTATATCTGTTGAAGCTATCAGAGGAATCCCAAAATTAAAGATTGATGAAGGAAGAGTTTATGGTGAGTGTCAGATTGGAAAGCAGACAAAGATGTCACATCAGAAGATCAAACATGACACCACATCTAGAGTGCTGGAACTTCTCCACATGAACTTGATTGGACCTATGCAGGTGGAAAGTCTTGGTGGGAAAAGGTATGCTTATGTGGTGGTGGACGACTTCTCCAGATATACCTGGGTTTACAAGAATAAATCTGATGAAAAAGGGGTGGTTACTAAAAATAAAGCAATATTGGTAGCACAAGGATACACTCAAGTTGAAAAAGTTGACTTTGATGAAACATTTTCCCCTGTAGCTCCCCTGGAGTCTATTAGATTACTGCTCGGAGTGGCATGTATTCTGAAGTTTAAACTGTTCCAAATGGATGTGAAAATTGCCTTCTTAAATGGTTACTTAAATGAGGAAGTGTATGTTGAACAACCTAAAGGGTTTACAGACCCAAATCTTCCAAAGCATGTGTATAAGTTGAGGAAATCCCTCTATGGGTTGAAACAAGCTCCTAGGGCTTGGTATGATAGACTCACAATGTTTCTCATTGACAATAGATACAGGAAGGGAGGCATTGATAAGACCTTATTTGTCAAAAATGAAGAAGGAAAACTCATGATGGCTCAGATATATGTGGATGATATTGTGTTTGGTGGGATGTCAAATAAGATGGTTCAACATTTTGTTGAACAAATGCAGTCTGAGTTTGAAATGAGCCTTGTTGGAGAACTATCCTATTTTCTTGGGCTACAAGTCAAGCAGATGGAAGATTCTATCTTTCTATCTCAAAGCAAATATGCCAAAAATATTATTAAGAAGTTTGGCATGGAGAATGCAAGCCACAAAAGGACACCCACTCCTACTCATCTGAAAGTGTCTAAAGATGAAAATGGTGTCAGTGTGGATCAAAGTCTCTACAGAAGCATGATAGGGAGTTTGCTATATCTCATAGTAAGCAGACCTAACATTGCTTTTGTTGTAGGTGTATGTGCTAAATATCAAGCTGAACCAAAGGTGAGTCACATAAACCAAGTGAAAAGGATCCTGAAATATGTCAATGGCACTAGTGACTATGGGATGCTATACACTCATGGATATGGATCTGTGTTGACTGGATATTGTGATGCTGATTGGGCTGGAAGTGCCGATGATAGGAAAAGCACATCAGGAGGATGCTTCTTTTTGGGGAACAACTTAATATCATGGTTTAGTAAGAAACAAAATTGTGTGCTTCTGTCCACTGCTGAAGCTGAATACATAGCAGCTGGAAGTAGTTGCTCTCAACTGGTGTGGATGAAACAGATGCTGACTGAATACAATGTCACGCAAGATGTCATGACATTGTACTGTGACAACCTGAGTGCTATAAACATTTCTAAAAATACTATTCAGCACAGCAGGATAAAACATATTGATATCCGTCACCATTTTATTAGAGAACTCGTGGAGGATAAAATTGTAGCCCTAGAGCATGTTGCTACTAAGATACAGTTAGCTGATATTTTTACAAAGGCCTTGGATGCAAATCAATTTGAATTTCTAAGAGGGAAATTAGGGATTTGTATTTATGAAAATTTGTAGCAATTAATATGGAGTGGAGGTAATCAAATTATTGCCTGCTTACTTAAAATAAAGCACCCCCTTTATGGTAAATCATCACCTAGTCTTGGAAATGCCATCTACTACCTTTTCACACGCAACCTCACTACCTACTCAAACATTTCCAACTCCCTGCTTCTTCCTCAAACTCCTCTGCTAGGGCAACTGAAATCTTTCCACAAAAACGACAAGATGTCACAACATCAAACTCCATCTAGTTCAAAAACTACTAAGGCTACTCACAAGGATATCACTCCTTCCATGGACTTTCTCGATGATGAAATTTTGGATGTGGTCCATCTGTCTGTTATTCCAGGCGAAGCCCCTGACTCAAACCTTCCCATGAATGCATCGGCTTCTGCATGCCCCACTCAAGGTAACAGCTCTAGTATCCCTTCTAGCTCTACTCATGCCACTAGTTCTAAGGAAGATATGCACCACACTGATCTTGTCATTAGAAACCTAGTCTCTAGAATCCTGAGTGAAGGACATTCTGTGAAGGGAGTCTCTACTCCTCTGTCTAGAATGTACCCCTCTCCTGAGGTTGAACCTCATAGTGAGAAGGATGACGATTCCTCTAGATCTGAGAAGGACATGGCTGCTGAAGGTTTGTGCTCTCTAGGGAAAACTGTGTCTGGTAAAAAATATGTGGCATCTACAACTGCCAATTCTTCACAGTCTGAGAAGCATGATTCTGCAAACATTGTGATTGACCTAGATGATGATAGGTCTGATGATCAAGATGATAACTTACTTCATCACTTAAAGCCTAGTGTGGCTAAGCGTATGAAGACTAGAAAAGGTAGATTTGTGGCTGAAATGATGTCAGCTAAAACAGCTAAGAAGACTGCTGGTGTAGGTCCCTCCAAATCTTGGAGCAAAGTAGATGTGAAGAAGAGAAAGGTTAGAGAAGTTTCTGAGTCTGACGAAGATGTTGAGGAAGATGTCCTTGACATCTCCCATGTGAAGAGGACAATTGTGAGGAAGTCCCCTGTGAAAGTTGTTGATGTGCATTTGGACAATATCTCTTTCCATCTTGAAGATGGAGCTGCCAAATGGAAGTTTGTGATCCAAAGAAGGGTGGCTGTAGAGAGAGAGTTAGGCAAGGATGATGTTGAGGTCAAAGAGGTCATTGATCTAATTAAGAATGATGGGTTAATGAAGACTGTGGCTGGGTTATCTCAGTGTATGAGGGATTGGTTAAGGAATTCATTGTCAACATTCCTGAAGATATTGCTGATAAAAACAACAAGGAATTTTGTAAAGTTTTTGTGAGAGGTAAGTGTATCACATTTTCTTCCACTGTCATTAACAAGTTTCTGGGAAGAGGTATAGAGGGTGCATGTGAATTGGAAGCCACAGACAATGAGGTCTATAGAGAAATTACAGCAAGGCAGGTGAAGGAGTGGCCTAGTAAAAAGCATCTTCCTACTGGGAGGCTGACTGTTAAGTATGTCATATTGCATAAAATAGGATCTGCAAATTGGGTGCCTACCAACCACATTTCCACAATTTCAAATACCCTTGGAAGATTTATCTTTGCTGTTGGAACCAAGCTAAAATTTGATTATGGTAGATTTATGTTTGAACAAATTGTCAAGCATGCTTCTACTAATGCAGTAAAGCTGCCTATAACCTTTCCCTCAATGATTTGTGGGATTATCCTGAGTCAACACCCTGGGATTCTAAGTACCAATGACCTATCAAGTAGAAGAAAACCTGCTCTATCAATACACTATAAACTATTTGAAGGGAGTCATGTCGAAGACATTGTCATGACATCTGCTGTGAAAAAGTCAGCCTTAAAAGGTGGACTTATTGCTGAGCTGAAGGAAATGTGTAAAGAGTTGGGTGCAGGAATAAGGGTAGCAACAGCTAGGAAAGAATCGTTGGAAGCCCTGATTGCAAGCTTGGAGCAAGCTGAAGGTGAGAATATTGAACAGGCTAAGGAAGCTGAAGCCCAAACCTCTAGTGAGAGGTCTACAACTAAAGATGAGACAAGTGGCAATTCTGTTTCTGATGCTGATGAAGCTGCAAGCTCAAGCTCCTCTGATTAGATCTTTTTGAAGTTGGCCCCTATTCATGTGATGATGTTTTTCTCTTTGCTGTGTTGATGGATGTTCTGGTTTTTTTTTGGCAGTTATGTTCTGCTACTTTGATGTGTATTTTTATGGATTTTCTGGTTTGATTTGTTGGATTGTATCTCAACTTGTTTAAAGCTACGTACGTACTTTGCTCTGTAACACTTAACTTTTGACATTCTGATTGTTTGACTGAATAGAAATTTATTTTGTCTCTTTGGTCTCTTTTGGCTAAAAAGGGGGAGAAGTAGCTAAAATAGCTATATGATGCTATACTATAGTCAATATGCTATGCTATAGATGATGTTGGAGATGATGTTAAAGTGTTCTGTATGTTACAGATGATGTTAAATGGGGAAGTGTTCTGTATGTTACAAATGATGTTGGAGATGATGTTAGATGAGGAGTGTTCTGTCTGTGTAAAGTAGACTGGTGCTAGATGAAGGGGGGGTGGTGGTGTGTTCTGAGCACAAGCGCATGTTGTAAGACCCCAATTTTGTCCCTAAGATCCCTCATGGCATCATATCATATCATATCATTGCCTCAAGGATCCTTGTGCACCTTGCCTCCTTCCCTAGGGGTGGGTTATCCTTTTGAGAGTGATTCTTGATCACCAAGCATGTGTTGCATTTGTATATCATTGCTTTTCATTTGTTTACTAACCAAAAGTACAAAAATATGTCATCTAACCTTGTTACTTGCAGATGAAGCAACCATAGGTCAAAACAGTCAAAGGCATTCATTGAGCAATAGATGGTGGCCATTCTGAAGAATTTGGGCACTATGAGCATTCATAAGAGTTCATATGAACCATGATATCATTTTGGATCAAGATCTCAAGTGGCAGAGGCTTGGATGTCATCAGAGCATAGCCAGGTCAACTGAAACCCTAGAAAAGTCAACACAAGTCAACTGTGCATTCAATCATGGATTTGAAGGTGTGAGATGGTTAGAGAGACCTCATTCATGTCCATACAAGTCTCATTTGACATTTCAAATATCAACAATGAGGAATTTGAGGTCAGATGAAAAGTTTCCAAAAATAGAAAGTGACCTATAATTCAAAATTGTCAAAAATGGAAAGGTCTTCTCTTCAAGTTTACATCATCAAGCAAGCTTCAAATGAAATTTTGTCCAACATGAAAGTTGAATATCTTGCTCTCACCTTTCCAAAAAGTCCAAGAACATGAATTTCTCATGTGTGGTTGAAAAGTTATGGATCAATCTTTGCCAAGAAAATTTGAAGTTCAAAAGAGGATAACTTTCACACCACAAGGCCAATTGGAATGGTTCTTCTTGCAACATTCCTATTTTAACATGCTCTATCATAAACATGCATCATATTTCATCAATTCTCATCACAAAAATATTGCATTTCTCACTTGAATTTAATTTGAATTTTGGAGGGAAAGTATCAATTTGAAAAATATGCATTATTTTCACTTCCAATCAATTGCCTTTGCCTCCAAACTGATTTTTAAGCTTGTTCCAAGTGAAAAACGAGCACTGTAGCATGCCATGCACATGTGAGGGTATTTTGGCCAAATTGCATAACACTCCCATTTCACTTAATCCATTGCATTTTGCTTAATCATGATTAACCAACTTCATTAGCAGATGATATTTAAGCATAATCATAACAGAAAATGCTAGGAACAACTTCACAATTTCAGATCTAAACTTTTGCTCTCAAAACTCTCTCAACTTTTTTCATCAGGTTTCTTCATAGCCTTGCCTATTTCTTGTGTTGTTCATAATCTGCAAGCATCATTGAAGATTATTGAAGCCAGATCCTGCAGAATTCAAGCCAAATCGTGGACTGTTGGACTTGCATCCTCCCATGGCAGTTGAGATTTCAAGAGGAATCAAGCATTGTTGAGCTGAAATCTTGCATCCATTCATTCATTCAAGCTTGGTAGAGCATCTGTTTCGCATTTCTAGGACTTGAATCAAGCAAATCCAACTCTGCATCTTCATAGAGGTCAGTTTTCGATTGCTCTAATTCATGAAATTAGGATGTGCATCTTGTAGATCTTGGTACATAGAGTATGATGAACTTTAGATCTATTGATTTCATGCAATATTGAAGTAGTTATGTTGAATTGAAGTTTGGTTGATGAAACTTTCTCTGCTCGATTCATTTGATACAGTTAGAATTAGGTTAAATTGATGCTTGATTATTGATGTGTGATGCAAGATGAATCGATTGATATATGTTTCGTTAATTTCTGTGATGATTGGATCTTGATGATGATGAACATGATGAATGCGCATGAATGTTCTAGGTTTTCATTTTTCCAGAATTGTTTTGATCTGCCTTGGCCGTGTTTGCATGAAAAATCTTGTTAATGCTCATGTATTGGTCCACACAAGCACTTACGTGGCTGAATGATTGGCTCAGATTTAAGCGCCATGCCACATCACTTAATGAAACGGCGCGTTTCATTAAGTGAGCGCCTCAATTTAAATCTTCTCCCGGTTCGATTCCGAGCCAGAACATTTTCATAGTTTGCTTTTGCATTTTCTCCACTTGTGCCTTCCATGTTCACATGCTTATTTAATGTTTTTTTAATTTTTCTCCTCATTAAAAAATTCATAACTCTAAAAATAATTGTCCAATTCACATGAGATTTTTTGTGCAATGTTCCTTGTAATGTCTACTTTTTTATGGATATTTTTCCAGAATTTGTGCACGGGTGAAATTGTTTTTGGCCTAGGGTTTATGTTTGCATGCCATACTTTGCACCTTGCTTTCTATTTTCTTTGTGAAATGATGATGGTTAATCCAATGAACATGAAAATTGACATGCATAAACTAGATATCCTAATGGTCATTTTGGTGTATAGTTTGCATTTTTCTCACTTCTGGTTGTTGAGATATGATGTGATTGATGTAGGTGTGACAATGTGTGTCACACCTTGGCTTGCTTGATTTGCTGATTTTATTTACCATGCCAATTAAATGACAAATGATGTAATTTTTTTCATGATAAGTTTGATCCTGAATTTTTGTAGAATTTTAGGGTTCATTTCTGATTTGTTTGATATTTTTCTTTCTGGATGACCATTTGTGGACTTTTGATGAGTGTTGAACTTAGATGATTTGTGAAATGCTTGATGTTTATCATATGGACTTGAAATTTTGTACATTGATTCTAGACACATTTAAGTTTATTGTGGCTTTGGTTTGAGTCATTTATCTTATGTCATTTCTGTTTTAGGATTGCCTTAAGTTGATGCACCATTTGTGGTCTTGTTTAAGCTTGTTTATGCTTACCTTGACTTGATGAATTTCTTTGACTTGCTTATACTCATCCAATTGCTTTGATTTTTGGTGTGTTGATCATTTGATGTGTTCTGTTTAGACATGATTTTTATTGGAATTTATTGAGCCATTTTTGATTTGATTTGAATTGGTTCATTCTGTTTGCCTCATTGAGCTTTCAACTTGCATACATTGACATGATTTGTTTGTGAAATGAATTGGATGAATGCTTTTGATATGGGACCACTTGGATATTGTTCTTATTTGATTAATCTTGATTCTTGCCAATTTTCATGTTCTGTTTTGGATTATTTCTCCTTCTTTGACCCTAGGCCTTGTCCTTGTGGTTTGCTTCTCATGTTTGAGTTTGTTTTCAGGTTAAAAAGCACATGGCCTTAAGGAGATTAATTCACATGGCTTGAGTTGGTTTGTTTGATTGTTATGGACTAACTTTGACTTGTTTTGTAGGTTGCTTTGTGCTCATTTGAGTTGAGCTTGTGCCTTGCACATAGTAGCCTTGCTTGTTTGATTGTACATTGTCTGTTGACTGTTGGATTATCTGTTTGACTTTTTGAATTGTATACTGATTGAGTTGGATTGTTTTCAGGTACATTTAGTTGCTTAAGTTCACTTTGAACTTGCTTTTGCTTGGTTGCTTAACCAATTAGGTATAACCTCTCTTCTCCATGTAGTCTGGAAGACCTGGCTTGTTATGTGGCCAGGCACCTGTCTAAAGTCCTCCTTAAGAGGCAATGTTTGCGATTGTTTATCTTTGTTCCCAAGCAGGAAAAGTCCTTTTGATAAGGCAATTGGTAGATACAAGAGATGTGTAATCTATCTCCTACTATTCTGTGTGTCATCCCTTTGCTCACATTACATGTTGTAGCATTGTGGATAGTGGCCCAAGATCTATAGAGTCTGACTTGTGGAGAAGAGTTCCAACTTTCTGAACTCCCACACCTTCTATCATCTGAAGCTCTCCCTGACCAGGGATAAGAGCCATGAGGCACACCCCTCATATCCTTTTCATCTGCTTCACCTTAACTCTCAATGTTAAGGTTAAGAGCACCACTTACCCCATTCTAGTTGACTTTAAAGTCTAACCCTTGCTTGAGCCTAATTGCTTGTATATAGTGTGTGCTAACTGAATCATTGATTGCTTATTGGTTCATCTGTACATGTTTGTTTGTTTGCCTTTGTGCATTTATCATCATTAATTGTTCATTAGTGCATGATCATCATTTCATATCTTTGTGACACATCTTTGTTTGCCCATTGAGGAATCAACTATAAGTCCATTCATTGGCCATTGTTCCTATGATATGGAAGGGATTGAGTGTAAGACCATTTCATTGGCCACTTAGGTCCTCTTTGCTTATTGCTTTTATTTGTTTGTTGTATGTGAGGATGCAATTGTAAGTCCATGTTGTTGGCATTTGTTTTCCCATGATCATCTGTTGGAGATTAGAGTAAGCCCAGATAGATTGGCATCTGATATCCATGTTTGTTTTAGGAGATTGGTGTAAATCCATTTATTGGTATCCGATATCCAGTTTGTTTTGTGAGATTGGTGTAAGTCCAGTTGATTGGCATCCGGTATCATTTCTTTGTTTGTTTCAGGAGATTAGTGTAAGTCCAGTTGATTGGCATCTGATATCCATGTTTTGTTTTGCTTTAGGAGACTAGTATAAGTCCATTGAGTGGCATCTGGTATCCATCTTTGTTTTAGGAGATTGGTATAAGTCCAGTAATTTGCATCCAGTATCCGCTTTTGTTGGCCTTGCCTGATACTTTGTTTACCTGTTATTTGCATTGTTGCCTATTCCAAAGGACACACTTGAATCATCTTCCATATGATTTCAAGAGGTGAACATCTAAGAAGTTTTACTTCCTCACCCATCCTTTTTGTGTGTGTTTTCAAAACCCTCTTTTCACATGTTAATTCAAAAACTTTGACATCTATTGTGCAAACATTCTCATCTCTTTTCAAATTAGAAACCTAGGCTCTAAGCCTTTGACTTTTCAAACTTCATTTTCTCAATACTTCTTTTGAATCAATTCTAATCATACTTTGACCATACTTTTCATGAATACTCAAATCAATTAATCTCACTCACTCAATTGCTTTTGTGGCCCAAGCCCACTTCTCACTCATGTTTTCATGCATTAGCCATATGTTTGATTTATCCTAGTTGGTTGATGTTAACCTCACCTTTTGTCCTTAATGATTGAATTGTAAGACTTCCGTACTGAAAACAGGGTTAACCCCTCTAGTACGTCGAAGCTTTTCTCACATGGTGGACTTGTTGTTTGTATAAGGTCGAGTTTTCTCCCGTGGATAACGAAAGGCCTTAGAGCTTTTGTTTTAAAATGAACCCACTCATATTTTGGAAATCTTTTAGCCGAACTACGGCGTTTTGATCCTTACCTTACATGGAAAGGTACGTAGGCAACGGGTTCATCCGTTCAAACACAAAAACAATAAAAAATGTATATTCTTTTCTCATCCCTTCAATCCATGTTTGCACAATATATGTCATAAACAAATAAACTTTTTGTACAACAAGTGTGAAAAGAGGTTCCCTAGGAGTACCTAGGACGTGATGGGTGCCTAACGCCTTCCCATTGCGTAATTAACCCCTTATCCAGATCTCTGACCTTTTCATTAGTTTTCTATGTGTAAAACTTCTTAGGCTTTTGTTCGCTTTTTAGCCAATCCTTTGGATAAATAAAAGTGCGGTGGCGACTCTATCTTTGTATGCTTTGCTTTTGATTTAATCAATAAATCATAAAGTGATGAATACACCGCTACACATGTGTGTTTACTATGTGCTTATTAGTTGCTATTTTTGCTAGTAATGTGTGTATGTTTACTTCTACTGCTAAACTGATACTGTGATTATTTTCTTGTGAAACGTATGATCTGATGTATGTTTTAGCCAAAATTTGCCAAAGAGGGAGTTTGTTGGTTCTATGTGTTGACATCAATTTTGGTAAAACCTAGAGTTATCACAAGTTGTCACGCGTGTTGTCTTGACATGTGATATCAGTTTCCTACAGGATATTTAAATATGGTTGTGCAGGATTTGGCTGAGATGTCAGACCCGATGTTAAGACATGTGTATACAGAACATTCAGTATGAATGTTATTTATCTTAAGAGTGCGCTTTTCATGCAAATCTGTGTGTGATTGATGTGGAGATTGAATGCGCTATTCAAGGAGTAATTTGATTTAAAACCAGATTGATTGATTTTCCAATAAGGGATGATCAACTATCATGAATAAGAAGATACGCAAGGAAAATAGATTTAGGGTTTTATGATGTCCAGGCCCATTCAAAAGCTTCTATTTAAAGGCCGTGTAAAACCTGGTTTGAATATACAAGAAACGAACGAAATAGTGAGAGAGAATAAGGGTTTTAGTCTTGTGTGAGCTTGTGTATTGTGAGTCATTCATTCATCCTATTGATGATTGAATTGGACTGACTTTTGTGTTGTAATTTGTCCACTCTAAGCTTTGAAGCATGAGTGTGTGTTTACTTGGTTGAAGCTTTTAAGCAAGATCAAGTATGTGTTCTTGAAGAGTGTCTTCTTTCTTTGTAATATTTGTTTTTATATCACTGCTGTGATTGAGGGGGAGTGAGTAGGGTCTCATATCTAAGAGTTCTTAGATAGAAGTCACACGGGTAGAGATTAGGTGAAAAGACTGTAACTTGAAGTTGTTTACTGAGAGTCTTTGAACTAATTCTATTTAGTGGATTTCCTTCCTGGCTTGGTAGCCCCCAGACGTAGGTGAGTTTGCACCGAACTCGGTTAACAATTGCTTGTGTCACTTGTTCTATTGTTTCTTTGTCTTTTATCCTGTTTATATTTTAGTTGTTGTTCAGATATTAGTGTCGTGACATTACCTTCGACATCTCATATCTGATACCAGAATTTCAGTTTTAGTTAGAAATAATTAGAATAATTATTTTTAATTAGAGTTTAATTTTAGTTTTAATTACATAACTGTTTTCCCATGTAATTTGACCATTTTAATTATAGGGTTAATTTTAGATTTTCATGTTCCCTTAGATTAGGGTTTGATTTAGAATAATCGATCATTTGAATGAATTTTTCATATAATATTAAATAGATTGTTAATTTCATCCTAATTGTTGCATGATCTCTTAGTTAGGATGTGTCCATATTATTGACCTTTAGAATAGTTTGTACATAGTTAAGTTGGTCAAAAGAAATTTTGATTAACTAAATCCTTGGATTCATATATAATCCCACGATCTATTCAAGTGATCAAAAGTCCTTTGATCACTTGATAAGACTATTTCTATAATGTTATGGATCTCAAGACCTCAAGTTTGGACTTTCATGCAAGCAATCCAAGACAAATCAAGCAGTGGATTATACAAAGAATATCAAAGATGTTTCTTCAAGAGCTTGTCAATCAAGATTAAAATTGTGTGACATGAGCCTTAAGAAATAAGGAATGAATGAGACTGGAGAATTCCATTAATTCATTCTGAATATCTTTGGGTACGGAACGAATAACCAAGTTTCTCATCATATTCACCTATATTCATAGACTTTAGCACAATTCAAATCATATGATTGTCAAGTCTCACTTCACAAAGCAACAGTGCAACAATCAAAAGTCTTCATCAGCAACTTATCAATCATGATTCAAGTTGTATGCTATGAGCCTTAAGAAACAAAGAATGATGAGAGTGGGGAATTCCTATCCTTGTCTAGGGTATCCTTGGGTACGGGACAAATGACCTAGTTGCTCAAGGTATTTGCCTTTGTTCATAGACTTTAATGAAATTTGAATAAAATGATTGACAAAGTCTTCATCATCATAAGGAGAAGCATGATTCTTCCTTAACAACTTGAAAGCTATAATGAGAACCACATGTCACGAGTCTTAAGTAGTAAAGAATGAATGAGAGTGGAGAATTCCATTAACTCATTCTGAATATCTTTAGGTACGGGACGAATAACCCAGTTGCTCATCATATTCACCTTTACTCATAGACTTTAGTGTGGTTTATATCCAATGGCTGCCAAGTCTTCTTCATCTTTCATTATCATATATCATTTCTCTTACATCAGTCTCTTGCTGTCTTTGTTCCAATTGTAATGAGCCGAATTACAAATGCTCTGACTTTTTCATTACATAGTGAGAATATGTAGGCACGAGGATTCAGATTATCCACGAGCTAACTTATTTATTGATTCTTCATTCTCTCATATTCATCAATCAATACCATCTATTTGGAACCAAAGACCTTATCCCTTTGGATTCCATGTATACTTTTAGGCCAATAACCAGTTCCTTCCTTTGAACCAAGAGATGTTTGTTATGGAATTAAACACTCGATTCTCTTTGTTTCTGATTATAACAATACAATGGAGATGCCTATGTTCCTCCACATCTTAGTTTGTACCTCATTTACTCTTCGGTTCAGAGTTTACTTCCTTCATGGATTCAATATACCTTTCTTTGGTTTTAAATTGCTTGTTCCCTACAGTGATATACTGTTCCTTTTACCAATCATCATTTTCCTTTGGGTCTCATACCTATCCTTTTAGGACAGTTGTCCATCTTGTGAACCAAGAGATGTTTGCTATGGAACCAAACACCTAATTCCTTGTTTTTGTGGTTATGACAATATAGTGGGGATGCCCATGTTCCTCCACATCTTAGTATGTACCTCTTCACTCTTGGGTTCAAAGTTCATTTGCCTTTATGGTTTCCCATGTTACCATTCTGTTGGTGCAAGTTATACTTTTCATCACTTTCAATATTTCTCAACTTTGTTTTTCGTAGTTTTGAGAACAACGAATGCTCTAACTTTCTCACTGCACTGTGAGAATACGTAGGCACGAGGATGCGAATCCTTGGCGAGCATATTCCTATTTATTCCTTCTCCTTCTTATTTAGGACACCATCCATATCTTTCATGATCCATATCATCTATCTTCAGTCATAAACCATTCACCTCAGTGACATACTATCTTTCTTTGAGACCAAATACCATTTTCTTTGGAATTCCATATATACCCTTTTAGGACACTTGTCCACATTTGTACGAAGAGATGTTTGCTATGGAACTAAACACCTAATTCCTTGTTTTCGGTCATGACAATATAATAGTGATGCCTATGTTCCACCACATCTTAGTATGTACCACCTTTTCTCTTAGGTTGCAAATACCATTTCTCTTATGAATTCCAATAATACTTTTACTTTTGGTTCCAAATCATACCATTCAATCACTTTTACCAAACCCTTCATTTCTTGGACTTTGGTTATTTCTCTATCACTCCATTCATCTCCATGGACCATTAATCACTGCATTCATTCAATACATACTACCTTCATCACTTCATGGGATATATTGTTATCTTTGAGCCAAATACATTATTTCTTTGAGCTCCATCTTGTGTTTGCTTTTGAACCAAGAGATGTTTGCTATGGAACTAAACACTTAATTCTCTTTGTTTTCGGCCGTACCAATAGTGGCGAATGCTTCAGGTTACCCACACATTAGTTAATGCTAGTTTTACTCTTGGGTTCATATTTCATCCCTTTTTGGAGTCAAACAACATTATTCTTTGGTTCAAACCATATTTGTTATCGCAACTTCTTTTCATCTCCTACCATTAGTTCTATAAACTACTGAACTCTGAATTCCTTATTGCACTATAAAGATACCTAGGCATGAGGGCCCTAATCCTCTCTGAGCATTTTATTCATTCTTTTATTTTTCCTTTATTCTTTCGAGAGTAATATTTAGATATCACACTCACCCGAGCAAAGAACAATCAAAACGGTTCCCGTTGAGTACAACGGGTGTTAGGGGTGCTAATACCTTCCCCTTACATAATCGACTTCCTTTCCCAATTATCTTTTTCCCCCGGTTTTATCAATGTTTTCACTTTCCTTAGGGAATAAATAAAGTTCAATGGCGACTCTGTTGTATGTTCGAGTGTGCGACGCATTCAGGTATATTTTCGCTAGCATCAGTTGGCAACTCTGTTGGAGATGCTCTGCTACTTGGAGTACTTCCTAGTCGCTAAAAGGAGTAGAGCCTAACTTTGGTCATTTTTTCTTGCTTTAGGTGTTTATCTTTAGGTTTTACTCGCTTTATCTTTATATTATTCATCTTTTTCTTTATTGTTTTGCATTTTGCATGCTATATCATACTGGATATCTATATATGTTGTTGTTGGATTGGGGCGATGTTACATGAGTGAAGCTCTACACTCGAGCTTAGTATACACACAAGATATACTCGTGGATAGTCGTGTATATCTGCGTTTCATGCATTGGGTTATCACGAGAACCACACCCAGACTAGATTCACTTTGAAGTACTTTTGTTCTGCAAGAATTCTCTACGACAAGGTATTTTCATTTCGATTCGATGAATCTGAGAGACCTCTTAGGGACAAACTTTGAAGCATAATACATACTTGAGAGGGGGACATGTTTTTTTATAGGAAATCATAGCCTCTACATACCTTGTTTCTCATACTACATCGAACCTTTGAACTTATAATGAACAACATGTACATATCATCCATAATATGTCGGAGCTTTGAATCTATGTGGTGCATATCATTCCATCATACATTGTCATTACATCATAATTTTTTTTTGCATATGCATTTTTCAGGAATCCAAAATCCAATTTTGTTGATTGAGTACTCAAGATAAAGTATGACATCTGATAGAAGAGGCATTCACAGTTACATGCTTGTGGAACCGTAGTTGAAAGTTTTGAAAGGACTATAGGCACGTCTGATTCTTGAGAACAAAGAAGAGTTCAAGAAGTTATATGGAAATATCCTAGACATTCTTAATATTGAAGTCAACACCACTATTTTGCACACTCCTGTGCAATTTTATGATCCTCCACTAAGATGTTTTACCTTTCAAGATTATCAATTAGCACCTACTATGGAAGAATACTCCCATATTTTGGGGATTGGGATTAAGAATCGAGTTCATTTTGTTTTCATTAAAAAGCTCCCTAAGTCTCATATCCTTGTCGAAGCTCTTCATCTAGAGAAGAAGGAAGTAGATTTGAATCTTAAGCTTAAGGTTGGAATTCATGGTTTTACCTCGAAGTTTCTGGTAGATTAGGCGACTATTTTTGCCGACGCATACACAAGTATTTCTATAAGTGGAAAAGAGATGAAAAAGGCAGGAAGGGTAAGTCTAAACAAAGAGGCTATGAAGATCATGATGATGATCATGTTACTATTTCTACTAGTCATGATCTTGTTATTCCCGGTGATCATGAGTCTGTTAATCTTGTATCAGACGAGAGCATGTGGATAGTTGATAGTGGTGCTACATTACATGTTACACGAAGGAAGGATTTCTTCACATCTTATATTTTTTGTGATTTTGGAGCGTTGAAGATGGGTAATGATGGTGTATCTAAGGTAATTAGTGTTGGTGATGTTTGCTTGAAAACCAACATGGGAATGCAATTGTGGCTTAGAGGTGCCAAACATGCTCCAAATGTCCGCTTTAATTTGATCTTTGTGCATATGCTAGATGATTGTGGTTATGATAATCACTTTGGTTCTGGAAAATGGAAACTCAACAAAGTTAACTTGATTGTGGCTAGAGGGTAAAAACTTTCTAAATTGTATTGGACAAAAGCTTTGGTTGCTAGGGTCAGTGTGAATGCTATCAACATAGAAGCATCTTTCTGGCACCGAAGACTTAATCATATTAGTGAAAAGGGCTGAATTTTTTTGGCCAAAAAGGATGTTCTTCCTGAATTAAACAATGTAGACTTAGAGAAGTGTTCTCATTGCATGACTAGTAAACAGACTAGAGTATCTTTCAAGAGACATCCTCCCTCAAGGAAGTCAAACTTGCTTCGATTGGTACATTTTGATGTTTATGGTTCATTAAAGGTAAAATCCTTTAGTGGTGCACTTTATTTTGTTACCTTTATTGATGATTGGTCTAGGAAACTATGGGTTTATGCATTTAAGACAAAATACCAAATGTTTGAAAAGTTCAAAGAATTCCATGCTTTGGTTGAGAGGCAAACATGCGAGAAGCTAAAATATATTCGTTCAGACAATGGTGGAGAGTATTGTGGACCATTTGGTTCATATTGCAAGAAGCATGGTATTGCACATGAAAAAACTCCTCCTAAAACTCCTCAATTGAATGGTTTAGCAGAGAGGATTAATCGAACACTGATTGAGAGAGTAAGGTGTGTGCTCTCTGAAGCTAAGTTTCCTAATCATTATTGGGGCGAGACACTTTACACAATAACGCATGTTCTTAATATCACTTCTACCATTCCTTTGGACAATGAAGTTCCCAAAAAAATTGGTTTGGAAAGACTTTCAAGTATGATCATTTTAGAGTCTTTGGTTGTAAGTCTTTTGTGCATATTCCAAAGGATTAAAGGTCCAAGCTGGATGTAAAGTCAAAACAATGCATCTTCATCAGCTATGGGTAAGATGAGTTTGGTTATAGGTTGTATGATCCTGTAGGGAATAATCTTATTCAAAGCCTGAATGTGGTGTTTATGGAATACCAAACTATTGAGGACATTAATAAGGTAGAGAAGGCTACACCCAAGAAAGATATCACTTTGTCTAATGTTGATCCAATTCAGTTACCTGGTCATAATCTAGATGTTATTGGTGGTGATGATCATAATGGTGAGCCATATGATTATGTTGATGATCATCAACTTGGAGATAAGGAAAATATTCCAACTAATGTTGGTGAAGGGGAGAGCGATATATCACAACATGGGAATCTTGGTGAAGCTCTAGAATCATCTCAAGTTCAACTTAGGAGGTCTAACAGGAAGAAACACCTTCTACAAGGTATAATTCTGATGAGTATGTGATCTTGATTGATAAGGATGAACCCGAGTGTTTTCAAAAGGCCATGGAAAGTGATGAAAATCAAAAGTGGATGGATGCAATGCATGATGAGATGAAATCATTGCATGATAATTACACTTATGATTTAGTGAAGCTACCTAAACGCAAAAGGGCTTTGGAAAACATATGGATTTATAGAGTTAAACATGAGAGTAACTCTAAGCCTCCAAGATATAAATCCAGATTAGTAGTGAAAGTTTCATGTCAAAGAAAGATATTTTCTAACCTATTTCAAAGATGTCATCAATTAGAACCGCATTGAGTTTGGCTGCTACTCTTGATTTAGAGGTTGAGCAAATGGATGTGAAAATGACTTTCCTTCATGGTGATTTGGAGGAAGAGATCTACATGAAACAACCCGATGGTTTTCAAGTTAAAGATAAAGAAGATCATGTGTGTAGATTGAGATAGAATTTATATGGGTTGAAGCAAGCTCCAAGGAAGTGGTACAAGAAGTTTGAGTCTGTTATGTATGATCAAGGACACCAGAAGACTACTTCAAATTATTGCGTCTTTGTTAGAAAATTTTATAACAATGACTTTATTATCCTGTTTTTATATGTTAATGATGTGCTTATTGTAGGGAAAAGTATTTCTAACATTAACAAGTTAAAGAAGTGATTGGGGGAGTCATTTTCCATGAAAGATATGAGAGTAGTTAAACTGATTCTTGGCATTAGAATCATGCGTGAAAGAAAAGAGAAGAAAATTTGGATATCACAAGAACACTATATCGAAAGAGTACTGCAAAGATTCAAAATGGAAAGTTCTAAGACGGAAAGCACTCCTCTCGCTACTCATTTCAAGTTGAGTTCTAATCAAAGTTCTTCAAGTGAAGATGAAGCGTTTGACATGAAACATGTTCCTCATGCGTCTGGATTGGGTAGTTTCATGTATGCAGTGTTGTGTACAAGACCAAATATAGTACATGTTGTTTGTACAGTCAATATATTTTTGTCAAATCTAGGTAGAAAGCATTGGAATGCTGTAAAATGGATTTTAAGGTATCTTCGTGGTACTACTTCTGCAAGACTTTATTTTTGAGGAGATAAGCCTACTCTAGTGGGGTACTATGACTCTGATATGGCTAGAGACGTTGGTTCCAGAAAGTCCACTTCAGGCTACATGATTAAATTTGCAGGGGGATTTGTGGCTTGGCAGTCCATTATTGCAAAAATGTGTAGCACTGTCTAATACAAAGGCTGAAATCATTGCAATTATCAAAGCATGCAAGGAGTTACTATGGTTGAATAATTTTTTGCATGAGCTTGGTTTTGTTCAAGACAAATATGTGTTATTTCTTGATAGTCAAAGCGCTATTCATCTTGGTAAGAATCTGACTTTTCATAATAGATCCAAACACATTGATGTGAGATATCATTATATACGTGATGTTTTGGATGCTAAGTTGTTAGAGTTAGCAAAAGTTCATAAAAATGATAATGGTTATGATATGATGACTAAAGCATTACCAAGAGGGAAATTTGAAGCTTGTTGTGATATCGTCGGTTTGGCGATTTCCCCACGTAGTTGTGAGTGAGAGATTTGTTAGATTTGGGCTCCCTTCCTATGTGGAGAAAAACCCAAATATGATTAGCCCATTTATCTCACTTATTTAAGTGGAGAGGATAAATTTAGAGTTGAGAGAGACAAAGAGAGAGAAAAGGAGAGAAACTCATTCCCGTTTTTTTGCAACCAGTCTCACTAAATCAACGATCCCATATTTGTAACCGTCAGACCGAGCTCAAATTTGGAGGGCAACTTCGTAACACATATATCTAACTTTTGACCATTCATAATTTCAAAACAATGTCTGAGGTGAGATTTATCTACTTCGCACTGAAGCTGCATATTTGGAAAATCTTTCAGCTTTTTGATTCTGATTTGTAAGCTAGTTTGCTTTGTGATTTGCTGTTGTTAGCACTATTTTGTGAATCAATTTAAGACTCTTTTGTACCCTTAATTTATTATAGTGGAGTTATTTCTTTGGTCTGGATGACTCGTGGTTTTTACTCTCATATTGAGGGGTTTTCCACATTAAAAATATTGGTTTGGATGACTCGATTTGTTATATTATATTTGTTGTGGATCCTCAAGGTTCCTACAAGTATGGAGAATCTTATATCCGCTGGGTATTGGTTTATTATTCTGTCTTAATTTTTAATCATTGGTTTGGGTAAGTGGGTTTGCGGGTTGGCCTGTATCCATGAACACTCCTAGATAACAGTTCGCATATGATACAATATATATATATATATATATATATATATATATATATATATATATATATATATATATATATATATATATATATGTGTGTGTGTGTGTGTGTGTGTGTGTGTACACACACACACACACACACACACACACACACACACACACACACACACACACACACACATATATATATATATATATATATATATATATATATATATATATATATATATATATATATATATATATATATATATATATATATATATATATATATATATATATATATATATATATATATATCATCTTTCTTTCTCTATTATAGGCTTTTTTGTCTCTCTTAATCTTAGGAAGCGGGAGGAATGGAAGAAAGGTGAAAACTTTAACGGAAGCACTAAAATTAGCTTTAAGGAAACACTAAAATTGCTTCAAGTGATAATTTTAAAGAAGAATAAACAAAGACGTTTTCTGGAAAGTAACTATAAATATGAATGACAAAGGCTGCGAAAATTTTCCAAATACTGAATTCACCATATTTATAAGCAACAAAAATTGAAAGGTTCATACCACCTACGGGAAGAAATTACAAGATCAATGATTATATTTTTACTCATGGATACATGCTAACTTGAGTGCACTCAAGTACTCTGTAAACAACGCCATACACTAGTTAGTCACGTCACTACACATGTCAGAAAAGGGTGACGAAGTGTTTCAGTGATGGAGCTACATTAAATGGGTTTGTTTCCCACTACTTTTTCAAAACTGATCCCAAGCGTTTTAGTTTCATTTCACATTGGACCATATCATAAAGGTCGATCGATGTCACTTAAGGCTTCCCCCCGCTCCTTCAGTGTCCGTCAAATGTCTTGGGGAAATTGTTCTAGATCAGCCAAAGTCCCAAAGGTCCAAGATCCTATCCATCTCAAATCCACACTGCTAAGAAAAAGGTACAATCTCACATCGCCATTTCTTACTATACCCATCTTGAATCTTGAACTCACTTGGGGGTTGCGATGATAATCATGCAGATATACCCCACACCACCGTAAGAGAGATTAAAGCCACCGTTCAAGATCATCAATTCCCAAACTTCATCCATTTCTGATTCCCAAATGAAATATTTTTCAATCACTATCAAATTCATTCTATGGTGGAACAAATCGCCACAATTTTCTTTCTGAAACATTAAAAAAACTCTTGGTAATGTAAGTAAGGTTTATGATCTGAAAGGGATGAACCTAAAGATCAAAAAACAAAAATGGCAACTTAAAAGATGATGAAGATGAACTTCATATAATCTCAAGAAATATTTAGAGGTTGATGAAAAGAAAAAAAATCATATTAAATGAAGTTTCTCAAACAAACAAAAAAGTCCCAAAGTTGAAACTAACAAAATTCAAAAACTATATTATAAAGAGGTTGTTGCGGAAGTTCAAAAAGAAAATAACAATAGTTCATACCGCTGAAGAATGAGTTACACTTGACCTTCTAGACCCAACGCCTCCAAATCGCTTCCACCTCAGATCCCGACGTCGTCGCTAGCCACCAATCGCTGGATAACTCACACGACCCCTAACCTATTATATCAAATTTTTAGCCCCAGATTTACCGATTTCTTTCAATATTAAAACATATTTTCTTTCTCTTCATCCTCAAGATTCTAACATATACTTTTACAATAAGTGCAATAATTATAAGCAAAGACTAGTTTTAAACACCACAATAATGTAACCTAAAGAATTTAATATTGATTAAGTAATTAAATGGGTATTGTGTAATTATTGTTATTACTGGTGATATGTGACGTGTAACATCCTAACCCCCGAAACTTATATAAATATAATTACTTGATAATTTAAGGTGTCACTTCGACAATCAACAAAAACTCATTAATACATTGGACAATAAGCAGCGGAAAATCATAACACAACAACTTCAAAATAAACTTCGCAAATAAAATATTAGACTTTAAACCACATAATCCATCATTAAATCTAAACATAGCAAAAATTCCTTGTTCCCAATGTTACAAGATCAGAGCACTAAAACCACTAAATTACAATAAATGCTAGGTAAATGATGAATAGCTCCAACAAGCCATCTTCCACATATAACAACCAATTTACTCTTGATTATCTGCAAAATGTACATGGTGGACAACATTAAGCAAAAGGGGTGAGAAATAAATTTCGATATAAAACGGTGTAAAGAATGCAAGGGTAGATAAATGCATACATACCATTCATCCAATACATAACCAACATCGTCAGAATTGCACACCCATTCCACAACAACATACATATAGGCAATGAGACTCACGGTATAATGTAACACCATACATATGGTACCAACTCAACATTTGGTTCCCTGAGGAACCGAATCCCCCCTTTTGAACCCATGAGCCCCCCTTCTAAGCTCCAATCCCCTCTTCTGAGCTTGGGAGAAGTCATGAGTCCCCCCTTCTGAATTAGTGTACCTGCCTCTTTCAACGATACGACACAATGATACATGCCCATACAAATTAATACAACAACAATAACAATGTATATGGTCCCCCTTCTGACCATAAACAACATGCATTAACATACAATGGTAATTCCCCTTTCTGAACTACTATCAAACAATCATAACAACAATGTATACAAGCATATAAATAGTCCCCTTTCTGTACTATTTCTCAGCAAGTCAACATCACATAATTAATCACCATATAATTATGCATCTCACAATAATACTAGTCTTATTCACATCATATAACATCATAAAATAGCATCATATGCATTCCATACAATTGCTACACTAGGTAAATTACAACATTTAATTAATTCAATTAGCATTCAACAATAATAAATCCACCATGATTAATTAAACTTATAATAATCAATTAACCACACCAACATTGTCAAATAGTAGCCAATTATCGACCAAACTGACCGACAACTCGAACTACACAAACAGGGACAAAAATGTCCCTTCTGACAGCATGACGGGTAGCCGGTCACTAGGGTGACGCCCGTCATCCTGTTAAAATCTCTAACAGGTCATTATAATGACGATCAACTTGAAAAACCAAGCCTAGAGACCATGACAGTCTCTTCGTCATAGCGTTGACTTTTGACAGCGCCTTAAGGTGCGTGACGGTCAACCCGACATCTGGGTGACGCCCGTCACCCTGCACCAGAGTGCAAAAACACGAGTTAGCCATGAAATTTTACTAGAAGCTCCAATTTTTGGCTTCATATCCATCCCAACACGTCCAAAAATTATACCACGCATAATATCATCATCATAACATGATAAATCATAGATTTGCATAGTCCATTCTTCAATTTCAGGAAGTTCACTTTTATGTTTCAAAGCTTCAAAACCTCAACAATGACATATATCATATATGCATAAAACAAAATTTCACACATATGAATTTAGTCACGAAAATCAGATAATAACACCTTAAATCATAAATTTTCAGATTAGCCTATAACAACAACAATTTATAATAGATCTCAAACAGTTCCTAAAGAGAGTAAGAGTCTCTCTTCTACTCTTTCATGCAAAACATCAATATATAAGCACTTTCTCCCCCTTACCTCAGATTCCCCGCAACAATTCTGAATTTGATTAAGGTTGGTGGTTTGAGATCTTCCCACTTCAAGTGATAACCTCTTTTTCTCCAAAACTCAAACTTTACATACTCTCCCTCAAAAGCTCCACTAACATCTTTTTTATCTCTAAAAATTTAATTTAATCTTTCACTAATTACACTTTGACCCAACTCATTTTATAAATTTTCTCCACTTCCCTTATTTATTTGTAGTTCCTATTTTCCATCCAAAACCTTTCTTATTTTTTTTAATTACTTAAAACATCTATTAATTCTAATTATTTTTAATATTCTAATACTTCTACCACTCCATAAATACTCACTACACCCCATCATATACACATATAACTCATCATACATTTAATTAAAAATGCATCACATACTAATTAATTAAATAAAAAACCAAATAAATTGATTACTTAAAATAATAAAATTTTGGGTGTTACATGACGCCACACGTTTGATTTGTTATTCCCACTTCCACGACATAGACACTATTTTATGAAAACGTGATTTTGTATAATAACAATTTGAGTTAGCGGCACTAGGGGTGTTCAAAACCAAACCAACCCAATAGAAAACCGTAAACCAAACCAAACCAAACCGAAACCGCAAAAGACCGCATTTGATTCGGGTGTGTTTGGGTCATTTTATAACAAAACCGCACCATTCGGTTTGGTTTGTAGTTTGTATTTTACAAACCGAACTAAAGCAAATCAAACTACATTATGTTACAACCTAAACTTCACCTATTCCACATTCAACCCAAAACGCAAACCTATTATACCTTAACCCTACAAATATTCTCTTACTCACACTTAGGATTTTAGTTTTAACCTTTTCAAATCTCTATTAGTAGTTGTAGCACCTCAAATTTGCACCTACCATTGTACATACATTTTCATATTAGGACATAGCATATCATGGTCCATTGCATAGCATTGCATTGCCTCTTTTGCCTCAAGTGCAAGCCAATCAAGAAATTAGGTCAAACTGATCAGGAGATCAGTCAACCAATCAAGCAAGGGGAATTTCTCATTGAACCAAGGCCTTGGGGTTTGTCCAACAAGTTCACATGGCTTGGAGGTCTTATTTGGAGTATTTTGGTCAAGGGTTGAAGACTTGGAGATCATCAGTTCATACACAGACAGTCAAAAACCCTAAAAGTCAACTGTCAGTCAAAGCAGTGGATGGTGGTCATTCTTGTGGAATGTGGGCACCATGATCAATAATCAAGAGTTCATACAACTTGGGATATCATTTGAAGTCAAATTATCAAGGAATTAGGGTTTGGAAGTCATCAGTCAATGCACAATCAGTCAGAAACCCTAAAAGTCAACTGTTGGTCAACTGTCCATTTAATCAGTGATTGGATGATTGGAATTGGTTTGTGAGAGTTCATTCATGTCCAAATAGTCATCATACATCATGCCAAACACCATCATGGAAGAATTTGAAGCCAGATCAAAATTTCCCAAAATGGAAACTGGGCCTGTAACTGAAACTTGCCATAAATGGAAAGTCTTGATCCTCAAACTTACATTTTGATACAAGCCTCAAATGAATTTTTGCCCAACATGAAAGTTGAAGATCTTGTTCTCCCATTTCCAAAAAGTCCTAGAACTCTCAATTCCCATGTGTGGTTGGCAAGTTATGATCGAATCGATTTCAGAAAATCTTGAACTTCAGAAGGCCATATCTCTCAAACCGTTTGGCCAATTTTGGTGGGGTTTTTTCCTACAAGTCACATTTGATCCCCTCTTTCCAAAAATATAAATTTCATGTGCCAAAACTTCACCAATCAAAATGGCATATTTTGACTTTTCTCATTTAAATGTAAGTTTGACCAAGAGTTGACTTTTTGATTTAAACATTTTTTCAACATTTGGCCAATTGGAACAGCTCAAAAATGTCATTTTAAGTGTGTTTGCAAGCTCAAATTATGCAGCACATGTGAATCATACTTGGTTGCTTGAATTGTAAGAAAGGTACAATTTCACCATACCACTCCATGCTATCCACCATACCATGATTTGTACTCATCAAAACAGAGTTTTTGGAGGCCATTCTCTGTCAATTGAACTCATCTTGCAGCCTAAACCAACAACAATAGAAGGCCATGCTTAGTTGCTAAAAATTGGGCAAAAGTACAAATGCTACCATACTTCCAACAATAATTTGTACTGTCCATAGCAGATTTTTCATCCACCATTTTGCTGTCAAGGACAAGAGCATTAGCAGCAGCATGGCATACAACTCACTCATGTTGAATCTCTCCTACTGGCGTTCCTAATTTTCTGCCAAGAACAACCATACCTCTTGCAACCTTGCCTTGTACCACTCTCACATAGCAGCAGACCACTGACTCTCTCAAAACCTCACCCTGCTGTGCATTTCGAGGGGATTGTCAAGAAAACTTACCAAAAGGAGAGGACCTGGCCAGGCCCTGTACCACAGCATAGCAGTTTATGCTTCACATTGCCTGTCATAACAAAACAAAAAAACAAGAGAACCAAGAGATCCATTTTTTCATCAAAAGGAAACACATTTTGCAGCAAAAAAGGACTCCTCCTAACTGCATTCATTTTGCCTTGCTTGGGCCTATCAAAAACCTGTCTGCAGCAAGAACAACCCTTGGCAATTGCTCAAACCATACCCTCCAACATTTTCTGTCATGGCAGCTACAAACCAACATGGCATGACCTAACCTCATTCATTCAAGCTCCCCACTTGCATTTACCAAAACCAGGACCAACTTCATACACTCTCTAAAAAAACTGGACCTAGCTATTTGGCCTCGGATGATCAAAAAAATCCTGGGACAACATTACAACACAGAGAGAAAATCAGGAACTTCACTCATCAAAAATCCACTCACCTTGCTTGTGCATTTCCTGTCCAAACCTTGCCACAAGCCAGTCCAACCCTACACTGCACCTTCAAAACCTTACAAACACAACAAACCAACCTTGCCATGAAAAACCAGTCACACCCTCCCAAATCACACCTTGCTACTTGCATTTGAACTTCACTTGGCCATTCCTCTAAAAACCTGTCACAACAACCTAGCAGCAGGCAAAGGACCTCATTTTCCTGTCATCAAAACAGCAGAACCAGCATCCATCCTGCCTTGCAACAGAAACCAACAACAAACCTCATTTATTCCAACCACCTCACTTGCATTTTGCCAAGAAAAATCCTGTCAAACACCACAGAAAGAGTATGCCTTTCCCTCATTTTTCTTGCCATGGCCAAGCATCACTAGACAACACCAACATGACATAGCAAGCCAACTTCATCATTCATCAAAAACACAAAAAAACTCATCCATGACAGTCCAAGATTGATGCCAAAACAAGCCATCTCAAGCAAAACAACCTTCGTCATTCATCATTAGGGAGTTTCTAAAGCATCAGTTTCAGGCTAAGAGGACCAAAACCACACTGTTTCTCATTCTGCTTCAAAATTGGTAAAATTCGACTTTCACCATTCTAAAATCCATGCTATGCCTATTGTAGTTCCTTGTATGCTGATTCTGTTGATATTTGAATCGTGTGAAATGGTCTTGTATTGAGTGAGAATTTTGATTCTTAAACTTCATGTTTGAATATGTCCTTGATCATTTCTTATTGCCTAGCTCGATTTAATGAAAACCATGGTGGGATTCATACTGCTTGTTGCTTGATGATCATTTTGGTATATGCCATTGCTTTGTTTGGAGAAGAATTGGTTGGGTCGAATTTGAGAGGGATGAGTGTTGTTTCCTGTAGCAGAAACCCTAGCCTTCCAACGCATTTTCCAGGATTTTCCTTTGTCTCACGTGTTACTGTACCCGCGCCCCAGAGCCAATCAAATCATTTCAATTTACTGGCCAAAACGCAGCGTTTAAGTTAGTGAACCAGGGAATTACAAGATTGCCACCCGTGCCCTAATTAAACCATTGGATTATGTTATTTTTTTCAATTATTTCATTTAATCACTCAAACTTCCAAAAATCATAACTTGTTCAATCTTGATCCAAAATCAATGGGATTTTTTGTGTTGTGTTCATCATGATCTCTACTTTTTTATCATTATTTTTCCAGAATTTTTGGATGAGTGGTTTTTAAATGGCCTTAGGGTTTGTGACATGTGACCAAATTTTGTACACTTTACCAAATCAATTGTGAAATGATGAGAATGTACCCAATGGCTCCCAAATTTTTTGTGCTTAAACTAGACACATTCATGGTGATTTTGGTGTAAAGTTTGTGAATTTATCATTTGTGGTTTGTAAGATATGATTTTTTGAATTAGGGTGTGACAATTTGTGTCACACCATTGATGACCAACTTCATGATTTTCATTGCCATGCTTCCTTACATCCAAATGACCCCAAATTTTGCATGAACCTACTCTTGTATGTCTAGTTTACATGTGAATTTTCTTGGATTTATTTGAACTATTTTCCATTTGTTTGAGATTTTTCTTCCCTGCCTAGACAAATGTTGACCTTGTGTGATACATGTTCCCATTTCATTTGTGAAATTCTCATACTTTATTAGATGGACATGAAATTTTGCATGAGATAACTAGACATCCTCATCTTTGCCATGGCTTTAGTCCCATTCATTTATCATACACCATTCTTGACTTATGATTTTTCTAAGTTGATGCATGTTTGGTTGACTTCTTTGAGCATGTTCAAAATTGCTTTGACTTTCTGATTTTCATTGACTGCCTTCCACTTGTCCAAATGGGATGAAATTTGACATGCTTATCATGCTATGTGTTACTTTTGATCATGATTTATTTGGTGATTTTTGGAAAATGTTTAGATTGCTTTTGAGTTAAGTCTTGCTGTTGACTTCTATGAGCTTCTGTTTGCCATGTTTTGACCTAAATGGTTCATGAAATGATGATGATGATTGATATGAATGTGAACCCAATTGGTTTTGTTTCCTAATTGTTTGAACATGATTTTGGATACTTGCCCCTTTCTGTTTTGACTTTCTCATTCACTTTTGACCCTAGGCTAGCCCTAGTGGTCCTGTTACTCACCTTTGAGTTTGTGATTTCAGGTTGACCATCAAATGGCCATTAAGACCAATTCTTTTGATTGAGCTTACTCAAATATCATTGTCTAACCTCTTTGTTTTGTAGGTGGCTTGGCTCACATGCCTTAAGCCTTGTGCCTTGCACATCCATGTGCCTCTAATGGACTGTTGGCCTCTGTTTCCTTTTACTTTGTTTGAAGTTGTATACTAACATCTGCTTGACTGTTTCAGGTGCTTTAGTTGCTTAGTTCCTTGTGAACTTTTTGCTTTGCTTTGCTTGTATAAGCAATTTGCATTGAGGTATGTCTCTTCTACTTCATGTAGTCTGGAAGACCTGGCCTGTTACTTGGCCAGGCAACTGTCTGAAGCCCTCCTTAAGAGGCAATGTTTGTGGATGTTTAACTTTGTCCTTGCATAGAGTCAAAGACCTCAATGAGGCAATTGGTGGAAGGTAGGGATATGCAATCTATCCCCCACTATTCAGTGTGTCATCCGCTTTGGTCACACCACTGTGTTGATGCATTGCAGATACAAACCCAAGATCTTGTGCAATTGCACAGTTGAGTCAGTATCAAATGTGTAGAAGGGTTCCCACTTTCTGAACCCACACATTCTTGTCTTGAGCTCTCCCAGGCCAGGGATAAGAGCTGTGAGGTCTCATCCTCACTTCATCCTTTCATCTGCTTCACCTTAGCCCCTCAATGACAAGGTTAAGAGCACATTCACCCCATTCCAGAGGTTTGTTTGTCGAGGTTGATATGACCCCTTGACTAAAACCTAACTCTTGTTTGAGCCACTTGTTTGTGTATAGCGTGTGCTATCTGTGCTTGTAGGATTGTTTGACTTGCTTCCTGTGCAAGATGGGATTGTTTGACTTGTTTCCTGTGCAAGATAGGATTGTTTGACTTGCTTCCTGTGCAAGTTAGGATTGTTTGACTTGCTTCCTGTGCAAGTTAGGTTGTGCTTGACTTGCCCTTGTGCAAAGTCAAGTCTGTGTGGTTTGCTTCCTGTGTGAGCCATACTTAGAGTTGTTTGGCCGAACTACGGCAACTCTGATTCTCATGTTCAGGTGAGATACGTAGGCACTAGACGCGATGTCTTGTCGAGTTTGACTAACCACTAACCCTAACAATTTTCTCTCACCCCTGTTGTGATTGAGATATCCCCTTTCTCTTGCCCTAGTTGCAATCGAGACCTTGCTCTTTCCTGTGTCTGTTCAGGATAGGTTGGCCCTTGTGCCATTTAGCTAGAAACCTTAACTTAGGGATGATTTTGCATGATAACATCTAGGCTCGAGTCGTAGTCTCCCTAGTTGTGTCTCCCTCTGTTGTCTGGTTAGGCTAGTCCTTTGTCCCTCTGTAGGGGAACTACGTCGCCCTGATCCTCATACCAGATGAGGTACGTAGGCAGGAGATGAGCAGATCTCTCCGGGCGCCTGTGTCTTTGTTTTGTCTTGTTGTGTGCTTGGAAGCTGATGTGAGTCCATCGAGTGGCATTTGGGTTCCAGTGTGCGTGTGTTTTGGTTCGGATGCTGATGTAAGTCCAGTGATTGGCATTCAGGCTCCATGTTTGCCCCTTGGTGTGTGTTTTGGTTCGGATGCTGATGTAAGTCCAGTGATTGGCATTCAGGCTCCACGTTTGCCTTTGCCTGTGTGTGTTTGCGCGCGTGTCAGCCGAGCTACGAATGCTCTGATTCTCCTTCGTCCAAGGAGATACGTATGCATAGGATGCGATATCCTAGCGAGCATGTGTCGTTTCCCCAGTCCGAACTACTTTGACTCTGATGTCTATGCTTGATAGACTAAGTAGGCCCAGGATGCGATATCCTGCCGAGTCAGTTTCAGTCAGTCTCTTTCTTTTCTTTCAGCCAGTGTGTGTGAGTATTTGAGCAGTGTTTAGCAACCAATATTCCTTCCTTTTGTGCGTGGATCCCGTAGAGTACTACGGATGCGTAGGGGTGCTAATACCTTCCCTTCGCATAACCGACTCCCGAACCCATTCTCTTTGGTCGCGAGACCATGTTCTTTCCCAGGTTTACTCTGAGCGTTTCCTTTCCCTCTTTTGGGATAAATAACGCACGGTGGCGGCTCTGTTGTTTCTTCTTTTCCCGCCGGTTTTTCGCGTGATGCGACAGCTGGCGACTCTGCTGGGGACATAGAGAAGTTGACCTATGCTGGTCCATCTTCCCTAAGCGAGTCTCTCCTAGCGCTCTCTAGGTTAGGGTTTGGTTGCTTTGTGCTGTGTTTATTTATTGCATTCATTATTTACTGTTTGCATTCATTGTCTATTGTTTGCACCTATGTTTGCATTAATGTTTGCATTCATATTCATCTGTTCATCTGGCTGTGTTTCTCTGTTTGGGGTGGGAGTTACTCGAGGTAAAAGGTCCAATACCCAGACCATGAGTGAAAATCTAGGATGATTAGGAATAGAGTGATTCATGGGAAGCGGGTGGTATGGCGTCACTTAGCGGAACATTGATATCACGAGCAGTTCAGACCCTGGTGGGATACTGTCGTTACATACTTCGGGTGTGTATATGATAGTATTTCTGCGAAAGGTTATTTATGCTGCGTTTCTCTCAGCTTTACCCTGGCCTAGACTACACCCGTGAGTGGGGAAGGGTTATTCATTACAGGTACCGTTGGTGACTTTGGTTCTGTTGGTGACTCTAGTTCAGACAACAGTGTGATCAGTTTGACCATAAGTTGGATTTATGTTCTGATCTTGACTGAAGCTTCGACCTAGTCAGAGTTTGCACAACCAGCCAGTCCAGTCTGCATCATATGCATCATAGCATATTTATTTTTCAAAAGAAACGCAATGAAAAAAAATCAGAAAAAAATCAAAAAAAGAAAATTTTCAAGGAACTCAAGGGAGTTTATTTGCAAAAAATTTCAAAACATGAAAAAACCGGGAAAATCTTTTCACCTGATATATCTGAGGAGATATTCTCATATATGATCAAAATGCTAAATATTTCAAAGTTTGCAAATAAAACCCTCGAATTCCTTTGAAATAAAAACAAGCATATGCATAAACACTTCATGCATCATTTGCATCAGCAGGTTCTGTTCCGGTCTCCTGTCCTGTGGTCTGACCCTGCGATCTTCATTTATTTTGAAGACGCACTTTGCCGGTATTATACCAGAGCCATCTCTGCCAGATTGATGGATCATCCTGAGCAAGAGAATCGTGAACTCAGAGAGATATTTGCCAGACTTTGTACTGTTGATGGATTTATTCCTGGTTAACCGATCCCGGGCTGGTATTGGCTACTGTTCTGGGGCACTTAAGGAGCAAGATTTGTTCAAGAGTGGAGGATTCATCCATGACGATCAACTTGAAGAAAAGGATGCTGCTATCTTGGAAGAGGACGCAGGGGATTTGAACAATTTCATCATTCCTGGAGGTGTCTGCCACAATTGGGTCACTGTGGGCTTTTCTACAGTTTTTTCATAAGTCAGAGTAACAATCACTTTGTTTAAAAACCCTTCTCCCATGCCAAAAGGAGAAGTGATGACATTGTTGGCAGCATTTTGTGCAATGATATTTTCATTCAAATAATTCATGTTAAAACATTTGTTTTTCCAATTGTTTTCCCTTTTCGCTTTTTGCATGAAATTGGTGATCACAAAAAACCTTTAAAAACAGGAATAAAAGCAGTCTTTTCATCTGCATAACGATTGTCTTGTTTGATTTTCAAAGAGCTTTTCATATCAAATCATTATGCAGGTTGTTTCTCAAACCCATTGAACATAGTGATCGGACGTCATCTCCCAATTTTGAATTCCCTGTATTCGAAGCGGACGAAGATGATGTTGAAGGGATTCCTGACGAGATTTCCCGACCTCTTGAGCAAGAGAAGAAGATCACTCAGCTGCATCTCGAGAATCAGCAGAACAGCCAACTGGGGCATTATCAAAAACAAAAAAGGAAGAAAAAAAAGAAAAAAGAAAAGAGGAGGGTGCAAAATCAAAAAAAGAAATCAAAAGAAATCAAAAGAAAGAAAAAGAAAGGAAAGAAATAAAAGAAAATAGCACCCTCAAAGTCCCAAGTTGGCTGATGCTGAATTCGATCAAAAAGAAGAGATCAACTGCCATGTGTCATGGTCAGTCATATCAGCAGAGAGTGAAAAAACATTCGACAAGAAGATCAAGCCTCGTGTGTTCCGAGGAACCTTGTGCTCAAGAAAGTCTTGTCTTTTGTACCCGATTCCAGGGGCAAGTGAACCCCCAAGCTATGAATGTCCATATGTTGTCAAAAGAACCTCTTCAGGCAGTGTTCTGACACTTACTACAATGGATGAAGAAGTTCACTCGTCCTGTGAATCCTGGTGCAGTCAAGAAATACTTCGCCTAAACAAAACAAAAAAAAAGCAAAAGCTCGCTAAGTCGAACACCCCAACGGGCGACTTAGGCAAAAAAGAGCGTCTCGGTGGATTGAAAACCCGAAAGGGCGATCCAGGCAAAAGTTAGAGATATTGAAAAAAAAAAAAGAATTTGCATCCCGCTAGATTGAACACCTCACACTGGGGCAATCTAGGCAAAAATTAGGGATTTGGCAAGTAACTGCACCTTGACAAGACTGTGCTCTATATCTGTCATCCGTTAGGAATTCTCGATTCGTCGTCGACTGAAGCTCTGAATACATCGAAAATTCAGAATGGTAGAGGAAAGGTCATTATGTTCAATGTAGCCCTCTCCAATATATATCACCGATTTCAAACTTGTACAGATCCATGGAGTCTCGCCCTTTGCAGACTACCATTCCATCACATCAATTTGAGCTTTTATCCAATTATTTGCATTCTTATTTGTTTCAACTCAACAAATGTTTTGCATGTTTTTAATTGATAAAGTATCATTGTTTTCAAAGTAAACAAATTTTTCAAAAAAATTGTTCTTAAACAAAGTGAACGTTCACAATGATGGAAGGATACTTAGGAGACCCACAGTGCTCTCCCGGGGGTGGTATGATTACCAACAGGTAAGACAATTGTTCGTATCTCGAGCATGACTGTATCTTTGTCCTGCAGAACCTCGTATGGTCTCTCCTCAGTGAATTTGCACGACGCAGTGTTGTTTGAAGTTGTTCATCTTCATGTTCCCGGCAGTACAACATTCTTCCTCCAAATCCCTGTTAGCCCTATCGTGGGGCATCCCCAGCAAGTTTGCTGTTTCGGACATTATTGTGGGGCAGCCCCCCTAGCAGAGTGTTTACTGAAGACTTCAACTTTCGCCTCTCTAGCAGAGCAGTCTTCCTCTCTCCCCCAACATGGGTGTTTTTCTTTGAAGATTCAGTACCTGGTGGATCGACATCCCCGTAATCCGACATTCCCTCAGATAGATCCCCGAGTGGAGCGGGTCTCATGAAATACATCTCCAGCAGTGATTCTCCTACATATGGATTGGTTGGGTCGTCCCTAGTGGAGTAGCATTTATTTCTCCAGCAGAGTTCATCCTACCAGTGGATTGGACGGGTTTCTGTAGTAGACTGATATCTGTATCCCCAGCGGGGTTGTGACTGTTTTCCAAGTCTGAAGTTGTCTTCACAGCAGAGGTTGTGTTGATGGTTTCTCCCCAGCAAGGTTTATCTTTCCCCAGCAGAATGGAAGTTGACATGGTTATAGGATCCCCAGCACAGTTCCTGGAGTTCCCCGGTGTTGTCTCTGAAGGAGACGTGTGTTTATGCATTCATCATTTAGATAAGCATAGCATATCGCATCATTAGTGCATAGCATTTCCATAATCATGGGGCATTGTGTAAAGCAAGAAAAGACTCATGCATCAACATTGCAAGCATATCCATTAACCCTAGACCGTGGCGACCAGTCGAGGTCGGGCTGTTGGAAAGAGTTTAGCATCGCGCCATTGGATCGGCTTCAGAATTGGGTTCATCAGCATGGTTGAGAGGTTGGTGTTTTCCCAACAAGTGATTCCTCAGTCGAGTGGGTATCCCCAGCAGTGTTACTCCCCAATTGTTAGCGTCTTGCCAGCTTGGGTCTTTTTTCCTTAAGCAGATATGGGTGTGTCCGATCTCTCCATGTAGAGTCTACCCCTTAAGCAGAAAGTGTCAATCTTTTCCTGCCATTTCCCCACTGAGATACGTCCTCGTGGATGACGGTTGCTTCCGTTCCCTCCCAACACACATTGGGATGGGTTTTCCCTATTGAGTTCTTTCCTCATTAGGATGAGTCTTGTTTCAGTCTGCCTTTTTGGATCGATCCTAAATTGGCTTCTTGTTGACTATCTCTTGTGTTGCCCTGGGGCATAAATGAATAGTCGCTCACTAAACCGGCACTCATTCATTTCATCCTCAGCGGAATTTGTGGCCTCTACCTACAAACCGGTAGTTGTAAGTCCTATCTTTGTGGTTTTCTACCTACTAGTTGGTAGTTGTAAAATCCCACTTTCACCCCCTTGGTGGAGTAAACCCTGTGTGATTCATCCTATGCATGACTGGTTACTTTTCCGTGGTTTTCTGCCTACTAACCGGTAGATGTAATCCCCTCCTTGCAGTTATCAGTATCCGGTTCGTGATATTGACATTCTTTCCCCTCTGGATACTTGCCCTGATCAAGCAGTATTGTCCCCATTGGGTCTTCCCCTTCCTTTTGGATACTTGCTCCGAGTTAGCAACTTTATCCTCTTTTGATTGGTCATCTTTTGCATACCTAGTCTGGTACCCAGATGCCTTTCTTTTCGGTCGATTGTTCATTTAGCAACCTACAACCCGGTTATGGATAATCTTCCATGCGAGTGTATTATCTACGTTTTGACGGCTATAGATAATATGTACTTATGATTTTCCGGTATTCAGACCGAAGGAGTTTCCGACGATCAGGTCGATGTACTCATGGCACAAGGCCAATTTTTCCGGTATTCAGACCGAAGGAGTTTCCGACGATCAGGTCGATGTACTCATGGCACAAGGCCAATTTTCCGGTATTCAGACCGAAGGAGTTTCCGACGATCAGGTCGATGTACTCATGGCACAAGGCCAATTTTCCGGTATTCAGACCGAAGGAGTTTCCGACGATCAGGTCGATGTACTCATGGCACAAGGCCAATTTTCCGGTATTCAGACCGAAGGAGTTTCCGACGATCAGGTCGATGTACTCATGGCACAAGGCCAATTTTCCGGTACTCTCCCAAGTGAAGTATCCTCCTCTCCGTTGGTGTCGATAAACGTCGAGTTTTTCCCGATCATCCGTCGATGATTTGGTTGTGTCCTCCTTCCCAAGTGAAGTATCCTCCTCTCCGTTGGTGTCGATAAACGTCGAGTTTTTCCCGATCATCCGTTGATGATTTGGTTGTGTTCACTCTCCCCAGTAGAGTATCCTCCTCTCCGTTGGTGTCGATAAACGTCGAGTTTTTCCCGATCATCCGTTGATGATTTGGTTGTGTTCACTCTCCCCAGTAGAGTATCCTCCTCTCCGTTGGTTTCGATAAACGTCGAGTTTTTCCCGATCATCCGTTGATGATTTGTTTGTGTCCTTCTTCCCTAGTGGAGTATTCCTCCTCTCCGTTGGTGTCGATAAACGTCGAGTTTTTCCTATTCGTCCTATGACGTCTAGTTGTACCGGTCCCCACGTGGATTTACCTCTCCGTTGGTCTTGGTAAACGTTGAGTTTTTCCCATTTCGTCCGTTGACGTATGGATGTATCCCTTCCATTCATTCATTAATGTCTGGTTACCTCTCCGTTGGTCTTGGTAAACGTTGAGTTTTTCCCATTTCGTCCGTTGACGTATGGTTGTATCCCTTCCGGTCATTCATTAATGTCTGGTTACCTCTCCGTTGGTTCCGATAAACGTCGAGTTTTTCCTAGTTGTCCGTTGGCATCTAGTTGTGATTTCTATTCCCATTCGTCATCGTTGTGATGTCTGGATGTGGCCATACCCTTTGAAAACAAAAAAAAAACAAAACAAAATACCCAGTAATAAATATCAAATCCCAGTGGACGTTTCCATTGGTGGATCCCTGTATTGTGCAAATTCTACGGTTCTTGGTATTCAATCCCTGTTTACCCTGAAAGTCTGATAGCCGTTGCTCTCATCCATTCGGGTTCCCAGCTGATTGAATAGGGGCAGCTGTAGCACCTCAAATTTGCACCTACCATTGTACATACATTTTCATATTAGGACATAGCATATCATGGTCCATTGCATAGCATTGCATTGCCTCTTTTGCCTCAAGTGCAAGCCAATCAAGAAATTAGGTCAAACTGATCAGGAGATCAGTCAACCAATCAAGCAAGGGGAATTTCTCATTGAACCAAGGCCTTGGGGTTTGTCCAACAAGTTCACATGGCTTGGAGGTCTTATTTGGAGTATTTTGGTCAAGGGTTGAAGACTTGGAGATCATCAGTTCATACACAGACAGTCAAAAACCCTAAAAGTCAACTGTCAGTCAAAGCAGTGGATGGTGGTCATTCTTGTGGAATGTGGGCACCATGATCAATAATCAAGAGTTCATACAACTTGGGATATCATTTGAAGTCAAATTATCAAGGAATTAGGGTTTGGAAGTCATCAGTCAATGCACAATCAGTCAGAAACCCTAAAAGTCAACTGTTGGTCAACTGTCCATTTAATCAGTGATTGGATGATTGGAATTGGTTTGTGAGAGTTCATTCATGTCCAAATAGTCATCATACATCATGCCAAACACCATCATGGAAGAATTTGAAGCCAGATCAAAATTTCCCAAAATGGAAACTGGGCCTGTAACTGAAACTTGCCATAAATGGAAAGTCTTGATCCTCAAACTTACATTTTGATACAAGCCTCAAATGAATTTTTGCCCAACATGAAAGTTGAAGATCTTGTTCTCCCATTTCCAAAAAGTCCTAGAACTCTCAATTCCCATGTGTGGTTGGCAAGTTATGATCGAATCGATTTCAGAAAATCTTGAACTTCAGAAGGCCATATCTCTCAAACCGTTTGGCCAATTTTGGTGGGGTTTTTTCCTACAAGTCACATTTGATCCCCTCTTTCCAAAAATATAAATTTCATGTGCCAAAACTTCACCAATCAAAATGGCATATTTTGACTTTTCTCATTTAAATGTAAGTTTGACCAAGAGTTGACTTTTTGATTTAAACATTTTTTCAACATTTGGCCAATTGGAACAGCTCAAAAATGTCATTTTAAGTGTGTTTGCAAGCTCAAATTATGCAGCACATGTGAATCATACTTGGTTGCTTGAATTGTAAGAAAGGTACAATTTCACCATACCACTCCATGCTATCCACCATACCATGATTTGTACTCATCAAAACAGAGTTTTTGGAGGCCATTCTCTGTCAATTGAACTCATCTTGCAGCCTAAACCAACAACAATAGAAGGCCATGCTTAGTTGCTAAAAATTGGGCAAAAGTACAAATGCTACCATACTTCCAACAATAATTTGTACTGCCCATAGCAGATTTTTCATCCACCATTTTGCTGTCAAGGACAAGAGCATTAGCAGCAGCATGGCATACAACTCACTCATGTTGAATCTCTCCTACTGGCGTTCCTAATTTTCTGCCAAGAACAACCATACCTCTTGCAACCTTGCCTTGTACCACTCTCACATAGCAGAATTTTTGGCCATCATTTTCTGTTTGGACACACACATAGCAGCAGACCACTGACTCTCTCAAAACCTCACCCTGCTGTGCATTTCGAGGGGATTGTCAAGAAAACTTACCAAAAGGAGAGGACCTGGCCAGGCCCTGTACCACAGCATAGCAGTTTATGCTTCACATTGCCTGTCATAACAAAACAAAAAAACAAGAGAACCAAGAGATCCATTTTTTCATCAAAAGGAAACACATTTTGCAGCAAAAAAGGACTCCTCCTAACTGCATTCATTTTGCCTTGCTTGGGCCTATCAAAAACCTGTCTGCAGCAAGAACAACCCTTGGCAATTGCTCAAACCATACCCTCCAACATTTTCTGTCATGGCAGCTACAAACCAACATGGCATGACCTAACCTCATTCATTCAAGCTCCCCACTTGCATTTACCAAAACCAGGACCAACTTCATACACTCTCTAAAAAAACTGGACCTAGCTATTTGGCCTCGGATGATCAAAAAAATCCTGGGACAACATTACAACACAGAGAGAAAATCAGGAACTTCACTCATCAAAAATCCACTCACCTTGCTTGTGCATTTCCTGTCCAAACCTTGCCACAAGCCAGTCCAACCCTACACTGCACCTTCAAAACCTTACAAACACAACAAACCAACCTTGCCATGAAAACCAGTCACACCCTCCCAAATCACACCTTGCTACTTGCATTTGAACTTCACTTGGCCATTCCTCTAAAAACCTGTCACAACAACCTAGCAGCAGGCAAAGGACCTCATTTTCCTGTCATCAAAACAGCAGAACCAGCATCCATCCTGCCTTGCAACAGAAACCAACAACAAACCTCATTTATTCCAACCACCTCACTTGCATTTTGCCAAGAAAAATCCTGTCAAACACCACAGAAAGAGTATGCCTTTCCCTCATTTTTCTTGCCATGGCCAAGCATCACTAGACAACACCAACATGACATAGCAAGCCAACTTCATCATTCATCAAAAACACAAAAAAACTCATCCATGACAGTCCAAGATTGATGCCAAAACAAGCCATCTCAAGCAAAACAACCTTCGTCATTCATCATTAGGGAGTTTCTAAAGCATCAGTTTCAGGCTAAGAGGACCAAAACCACACTGTTTCTCATTCTGCTTCAAAATTGGTAAAATTCGACTTTCACCATTCTAAAATCCATGCTATGCCTATTGTAGTTCCTTGTATGCTGATTCTGTTGATATTTGAATCGTGTGAAATGGTCTTGTATTGAGTGAGAATTTTGATTCTTAAACTTCATGTTTGAATATGTCCTTGATCATTTCTTATTGCCTAGCTCGATTTAATGAAAACCATGGTGGGATTCATACTGCTTGTTGCTTGATGATCATTTTGGTATATGCCATTGCTTTGTTTGGAGAAGAATTGGTTGGGTCGAATTTGAGAGGGATGAGTGTTGTTTCCTGTAGCAGAAACCCTAGCCTTCCAACGCATTTTCCAGGATTTTCCTTTGTCTCACGTGTTACTGTACCCGCGCCCCAGAGCCAATCAAATCATTTCAATTTACTGGCCAAAACGCAGCGTTTAAGTTAGTGAACCAGGGAATTACAAGATTGCCACCCGTGCCCTAATTAAACCATTGGATTATGTTATTTTTTTCAATTATTTCATTTAATCACTCAAACTTCCAAAAATCATAACTTGTTCAATCTTGATCCAAAATCAATGGGATTTTTTGTGTTGTGTTCATCATGATCTCTACTTTTTTATCATTATTTTTCCAGAATTTTTGGATGAGTGGTTTTTAAATGGCCTTAGGGTTTGTGACATGTGACCAAATTTTGTACACTTTACCAAATCAATTGTGAAATGATGAGAATGTACCCAATGGCTCCCAAATTTTTTGTGCTTAAACTAGACACATTCATGGTGATTTTGGTGTAAAGTTTGTGAATTTATCATTTGTGGTTTGTAAGATATGATTTTTTGAATTAGGGTGTGACAGTTTGTGTCACACCATTGATGACCAACTTCATGATTTTCATTGCCATGCTTCCTTACATCCAAATGACCCCAAATTTTGCATGAACCTACTCTTGTATGTCTAGTTTACATGTGAATTTTCTTGGATTTATTTGAACTATTTTCCATTTGTTTGAGATTTTTCTTCCCTGCCTAGACAAATGTTGACCTTGTGTGATACATGTTCCCATTTCATTTGTGAAATTCTCATAATTTATTAGATGGACATGAAATTTTGCATGAGATAACTAGACATCCTCATCTTTGCCATGGCTTTAGTCCCATTCATTTATCATACACCATTCTTGACTTATGATTTTTCTAAGTTGATGCATGTTTGGTTGACTTCTTTGAGCATGTTCAAAATTGCTTTGACTTTCTGATTTTCATTGACTGCCTTCCACTTGTCCAAATGGGATGAAATTTGACATGCTTATCATGCTATGTGTTAGTTTTGATCATGATTTATTTGGTGATTTTTGGAAAATGTTTAGATTGCTTTTGAGTTAAGTCTTGCTGTTGACTTCTATGAGCTTCTGTTTGCCATGTTTTGACCTAAATGGTTCATGAAATGATGATGATGATTGATATGAATGTGAACCCAATTGGTTTTGTTTTCTAATTGTTTGAACATGATTTTGGATACTTGCCCCTTTCTGTTTTGACTTTCTCATTCACTTTTGACCCTAGGCTAGCCCTAGTGGTCCTGTTACTCACCTTTGAGTTTGTGATTTCAGGTTGACCATCAAATGGCCATTAAGACCAATTCTTTTGATTGAGCTTACTCAAATATCATTGTCTAACCTCTTTGTTTTGTAGGTGGCTTGGCTCACATGCCTTAAGCCTTGTGCCTTGCACATCCATGTGCCTCTAATGGACTGTTGGCCTCTGTTTCCTTTTACTTTGTTTGAAGTTGTATACTAACATCTGCTTGACTGTTTCAGGTGCTTTAGTTGCTTAGTTCCTTGTGAACTTTTTGCTTTGCTTTGCTTGTATAAGCAATTTGCATTGAGGTATGTCTCTTCTACTTCATGTAGTCTGGAAGACCTGGCCTGTTACTTGGCCAGGCAACTGTCTGAAGCCCTCCTTAAGAGGCAATGTTTGTGGATGTTTAACTTTGTCCTTGCATAGAGTCAAAGACCTCAATGAGGCAATTGGTGGAAGGTAGGGATATGCAATCTATCCCCCACTATTCAGTGTGTCATCCGCTTTGCTCACACCACTGTGTTGATGCATTGCAGATACAAACCCAAGATCTTGTGCAATTGCACAGTTGAGTCAATATCAAATGTGTAGAAGGGTTCCCACTTTCTGAACCCACACATTCTTGTCTTGAGCTCTCCCAGGCCAGGGATAAGAGCTGTGAGGTCTCATCCTCACTTCATCCTTTCATCTGCTTCACCTTAGCCCCTCAATGGCAAGGTTAAGAGCACATTCACCCCATTCCAGAGGTTTGTTTGTCGAGGTTGATATGACCCCTTGACTAAAACCTAACTCTTGTTTGAGCCACTTGTTTGTGTATAGCGTGTGCTATCTGTGCTTGTAGGATTGTTTGACTTGCTTCCTGTGCAAGATGGGATTGTTTGACTTGTTTCCTGTGCAAGATAGGATTGTTTGACTTGCTTCCTGTGCAAGTTAGGATTGTTTGACTTGCTTCCTGTGCAAGTTAGGTTGTGCTTGACTTGCCCTTGTGCAAAGTCAAGTCTGTGTGGTTTGCTTCCTGTGTGAGCCATACTTAGAGTTGTTTGGCCGAACTACGGCAACTCTGATTCTCATGTTCAGGTGAGATACGTAGGCACTAGACGCGATGTCTTGTCGAGTTTGACTAACCACTAACCCTAACAATTTTCTCTCACCCCTGTTGTGATTGAGATATCCCCTTTCTCTTGCCCTAGTTGCAATCGAGACCTTGCTCTTTCCTGTGTCTGTTCAGGATAGGTTGGCCCTTGTGCCATTTAGCTAGAAACCTTAACTTAGGGATGATTTTGCATGATAACATCTAGGCTCGAGTCGTAGTCTCCCTAGTTGTGTCTCCCTCTGTTGTCTGGTTAGGCTAGTCCTTTGTCCCTCTGTAGGGGAACTACGTCGCCCTGATCCTCATACCAGATGAGGTACGTAGGCAGGAGATGAGCAGATCTCTCCGGGCGCCTGTGTCTTTGTTTTGTCTTGTTGTGTGCTTGGAAGCTGATGTGAGTCCATCGAGTGGCATTTGGGTTCCAGTGTGCGTGTGTTTTGGTTCGGATGCTGATGTAAGTCCAGTGATTGGCATTCAGGCTCCATGTTTGCCCCTTGGTGTGTGTTTTGGTTCGGATGCTGATGTAAGTCCAGTGATTGGCATTCAGGCTCCACGTTTGCCTTTGCCTGTGTGTGTTTGCGCGCGTGTCAGCCGAGCTACGAATGCTCTGATTCTCCTTCGTCCAAGGAGATACGTATGCATAGGATGCGATATCCTAGCGAGCATGTGTCGTTTCCCCAGTCCGAACTACTTTGACTCTGATGTCTATGCTTGATAGACTAAGTAGGCCCAGGATGCGATATCCTGCCGAGTCAGTTTCAGTCAGTCTCTTTCTTTTCTTTCAGCCAGTGTGTGTGAGTATTTGAGCAGTGTTTAGCAACCAATATTCCTTCCTTTTGTGCGTGGATCCCGTAGAGTACTACGGATGCGTAGGGGTGCTAATACCTTCCCTTCGCATAACCGACTCCCGAACCCATTCTCTTTGGTCGCGAGACCATGTTCTTTCCCAGGTTTACTCTGAGCGTTTCCTTTCCCTCTTTTGGGATAAATAACGCACGGTGGCGGCTCTGTTGTTTCTTCTTTTCCCGCCGGTTTTTCGCGTGATGCGACAGTAGTATCGCACATTCTTCTCATTTTCTTTTTCATGTACATCTCACCTCTTCTACTCTAATCTCTCCTCTCTTATGCTCTTTATTTTTCATTTTCTTAATTTTATGATATTGTTTCTCTTCCAATTACATTTTTATCACATCTTTCTTCTCTAATATCGCATCTCTTATGTTCTTTCTTTTTCATCTTCTCTAATCTCTCATCTTATCCGCTTTTTCTTTTTTATTATAATATTTTTTATATTATTTTATACTACTATTTTATATTTTTAATTCCAATTTTATCTAATCTTATTTTTGTATATTGAAAGAGAAGTTTTTGTCTAAATATGATGAGTTTTGTTGTTATTTGGTAAAATATGAATAACTAAACACAAAATTATACTATTCTCTATATGTGTATGTATCACTCGATAAAAATCTTATAAAAAATGAACCAACCGAACCAACCCAAACCACATTGGTTTGGTTTTATTTCTAAAAGTCAACCGAACCAAACCGAATTGCATGCTTTTTTCTCTTGTGGTTCGAATGATTTTTAACGTCAAAACCGCTCAAACAACATTGCGAACACCCCTAAGCGGCACTACAAATAAACCGCATTGGTTTGGTTTTATTTCTAAAAGTCAACCGAACCAAACCGAATTGCATGATTTTTTCTCTTGCGGTTCGGATGATTTTTAACGTCAAAACCGTCCAAACAACACTACGAACACCCTTAAGCGGCCCTACAAATAAAGGAGCACGTGAAAAAAAAGCTAAACTTTACAATTCTACTGAACCATGATTGAGGCTAATGTCGTCTTGACATTTGTAGACTTCCCTAAACCTGAGAAAGGCTTGGCTTAATCATAATTGATTTACTTTTGAAATTTATACGATTCTAAATTTCACTATGAAAATTAACAAATTATATATTTTTAACGAGTAGAGGAGAGGTTTTATTTTAATATCCTAGCAGTAAAACTTGCCTACGAAATGAGACAACTTCTGCAGTTTTTCAAAGAAATTATCTTTTGTTCCCTTTTGCATTGTAACTTAACAATAATGGCGTAAATAATAATAACCATGATTGACTTGAATTTTGGTAAACAATTATAATTAACTACTCCCTCCGTTCCTTTTTAAGTGTCACTTTTTTGATAAATTTTTGTTTTTTTTAAGTGTTCCTTACAAAGTTCAAGATAGTATTAAATGTATCTTTGTCAAAATTACCCCTATGTAATTATTATAGAGAGAGAAAAAGTAAAATGAATGTAATATATAATTAAGGGTATTATAAGTAAAAAGAGAAATATTATTTAAAAAGTAACAATAATGATTAACTTTCTTGGTATGTGTAAAAAGTTAAAAAATTACCGTTTAAAAAGGAACGGAGGGAATATATACTAGTTTAGTAATCATGCATTAAAATTGACCAGTGCATGTGTAACCAACCATCAACTATTATTTGGTTCTTTTCACAATTTTCCTACCTTACCTTTATCTTCTTTATTACACTTGGTTCTTTTCTCAAATTTCGACGCGTGTTGATGTAATATTGGTATAAACAGAAACTACAAAACGCAGCTGTCCATAATAGTCACAATTTTCTCAAATCTTGTGGCTCTCAAACACTGTATAAAACACGACAAATGTGGACCCAAAATATATACCTTACACTTCTGAGTTAGAGAAAGCAGAGCCCCATAAATTAAGCCTATTTTATGAAAAAAATAATATTATGTTGAGTCATATATCCATAAGAATCCCCACAGTCACACATGGAAGAGCAGCATTGGATACAAATGATATGAAGATTTTGATCCATGAACGGATTCTAGAATTGCAAAGAAAATCTCCAACTAGCCATAGCTTTAGATAACACACGATAAGAGCATCTGCATTATAAATACAGACTCATATTCATCTTACAAAATCACCATTGATAAGGATACAATTATCAAAAGCATAACAATCTTTTCAATTTCATTGCAATATAATACACGATGGCCGCATCATCATCATCATCCATGGCTCTCTCTTCTCCAACCTTGGCTGGCAAGCAACTCAAGCTGAACCCATCAAGCCAAGAATTGGGAGCTGCAAGGTTCACCATGAGGAAGTCTGCTACCACCAAGAAAGTAGCTTC